>NW_009714103.1:19086-22011 GCF_000703405.1 Apaloderma vittatum | reverse complement strand
AACTCACTCTGTGCCCAGACAGAAACAATATAGACTCCAAATTCTGATTTAGGAACTTAATGGAATCATCTATCAATGCATACATCCATCAGCAATCTGAACATGCAGAATAATCCTCTCTGTAGCAAACTACGCCATATTCCAATTTTTTTACCAGTTAATAACACGGAGCTACAGTGACACCCGGTGGCCACCGGGCACAGGCATGGGTAGATTTGGTGTGGCCAGAAACAAAAAAAGAAAATCGTGCTTTTCTAGGGCATTTGCTAATCAGCGAAGATAACCTGTGCCAGCACCAGCAACCTAGGAGCAGAATGTATCCTAACCAGTAACACCAGCAGGAGCAGGGAGGCTGGGAGCAGCCAGAACACAGAAAGGCTGAGCTGTGTCCCTACATCCACAACTTCTGGAAAACATTAAAGCACCAACTGAGACATGGTGTTTATTCCAAACCCCTCTCATATACAATGGGATTGTATTATATAACATTTTGGGGATTGTATTATATAACAATTTATATGTTATTTTTACCAATAATCATTAATGCAATATCAGGAAACCGGTAATGGATTTGAACAGAATTTATCAGTGCATTTCCGTAGGACTTAAACACTGGGGAAAAGTGCGTTGGAAAATGCAAAATGGTTTGGGTTTTATGTTTCCAAAACTTTTAGCTTTGTGGCTCCTGCTAAGAAATCATTTACATGAAGCAAAGGTGGGACCTGCTCCCCTTTCCACTAGCAGCTGGGGCACATAGGTGGGTTTGAGAGCCAGTTTATTTGACCTGGAACTAAAGTTTTGCACTTTTCTCTTGCTTACTGCATTTCCCCAAGTTTCTATGGAAACAATGAACCATATTCCTAGATGATGATAAATCACTGTGTTGTTAGTAACATAGCTTACTCAGTTTTTCAGTAAAGTCTATATTGTCCTCCATTTTTCTGAAAGTTTTAGGAAACTGTGCAAAGAATCCTCATGCCCTGGGCACAAGCACAAAATGCTGTGCCTCTTGCTTCTCTGGATGGACCTTTATCATCCTCTGTCATTACTCCAAGCTCACTTCACACTTAACCAGGCAATTAGTATCAATGCTATCTAGCAGAAGGTGCAAAGAAAGGCAGGGTTTTGAATGTTTTTTCCTCAATAAACACAGTAAGGAACAAACATTAAGTTCTCTAATACAACAAGGTGCCATGCACCCCAGTACATCCACAAAAATGTGCTTAATTATGCAGCTGATCTAATCCCTTTTGCCAAATTCTTTGGGATCCACAGAAGGAGGAAAATGCTGCATGCAGTTTACTACACATGCTTTACAGAGAAGATGATAATGATGGGAGGGCCAGCACTTGCAGAATAATAGTGCAAAAGTGCATGCTCCACAAGATGTGTGATCGTAGTTAGAAGTTTTCCAAGTTCTGAATCTTTGCAGCTTTAAGTGAAATTAATACAAGTGCAGCATCTCAGAAAGGGAAGCCTTTAATTTCTTTTGCTTAGTATGGCTGTCGAGACTGAAAAAGACTTCCTGAAATAAACAGGCTCTGGCTCCCAAGACCTTATTTCCAGAAGTTCCGTAGTGCCTTTCCAGCCCCTTGACAGTGTCACACACCATCACCTCCTTCCATGTACCATGTGTGTGTTTGAAGTCCTGTGGGCACACAGCTCTGAAGGACCTTGGGCACTGCGGCAGACTGTGGTGACAGCAGTGAGGGGCTCCTCTCAGACTGATCTACGTGTCCACATCACTGTTGAAACTTCAGTCTGATCTCAAATGGCTGCTGTCACACTTTGGTGTTACTCAAAACATACAACTCTAATTCTGAGGCTGGCCCTGCTCTGAGCAGGAAGCCAGAGCAGATCCCCTCCAGAGGTCCCTTTCGCACTTATGTTTTTCTGGGGCTGACAAAGGATGCAGGTTTCATGACAGTCCAAAAATGACATGAGTCATACTGCCAAGTGGGATGGTCCTCTCCCCTTCATCCCTCCACCAGCTCTTCCCCTGCCAGCAATATTTTAATTGCCCATGGCCCTGTGGTGACTAACTCTACTGACACCACTGATCAACTGCAAACTAATCTGGCTAAAACCCATTTTTTTCTACCAAGTCAATTCCCAGATTGACCTGCCTCATGCAGCTGCACATGCACAAGACAACAGGGCCCAATGATGGGGACACTGGAGGGCAAGGTTGGCTCCCTTTGGCCACATCAACTTGTGCTGGCTGTGGAGGTGCAATCTACAAAGTGTTGCAAACCTTGAAAGATTCAGATGACCAAACTAGTCAACTGGCTTTAGCATCAGTTCAACTCACTTTAAACTCCTAGGCCTGGGTGAATCATCCAAGTGCCTTTGGAAGTACATGGAGGCCCCTGCCATCATCCTATACAGGAGTCCCATCTTGCTGCCCACCACCCACAGCAAGGGACTAGCAGGGGCAGGATGCTCCACAAGACCCTCAGGCCCTCGGTACTGCTGCTGCTGCTTTCCCCTTCCTCTCCCACTCCTTGTACATCGTCTCCTTGCCTCTAGAAATACCTGGACCCAGCTACCCAAGGGCTCACCCATGTCCATGCAACTGAGTCATGCTACTTCCCTTGGAGCAGTGGTAACTTCTGCCTTTTCAGGCAGGAGAAGAGAGACTGTGAAGAAACCGAGCTGGTCCACACAAGCCCGTGTGATCACACAGGTGCCCTCGTGGCAGGCCGGCTTCTCTGAGCAGGCAATATTTCAAGTAGAGAGGAAAATTACATGAAGTGCTTTTTGATTTCACCACCAATCTTACCTCCTCCCTCCACAAACGTGATTAAGAAACCTCATCCGCTCATCAATAATCCCTCCCAATCATAAAAGGGGTGCTGGACAAGGGGCAATGGATACAAGCTGGAGTATAGGAGGTTCCACAAAAACATTAGGAAAAGATCTTTC
>NW_009714103.1:0-19055 GCF_000703405.1 Apaloderma vittatum | reverse complement strand
GGGTGACAGAGCCCTGGCACAGGCTGCCCAGGGAGGTTGTGGAGTCTCCTTCTCTGGAGACATTCGAAACCCACCTGGACACATTCCTGTGTGACCTACTGTAGGTGATCCTGCTCTGGCAGGGGGGTTGGACTGGATGCTCTTTCAAGGTTCCTTCCAAACACTAACATTCTGTGATTCTGTGATTCACCAAGGCCAAGGTGGTGACTCGCCATCTTTCCCGGTCCCAGAAACACTGAAGGCACAGAGCACAGGTGTGATTTCAACTGCAGGCAGAAAAAGTCTACAGGGGTCAGCCCAGATCATGAGCAATTTTTTTTCTCTAGCTGATTCACAAGTCCTTGTCCCAGTTTAAAAAAAGGATAATTTGCCCATGGTGGGGGGTTGGAACTAGATGATCTTTAAGGTCCCTTCCAACCCTGACAATTCTGTGATTCTATGATTTGACTCTTTGAGGTAAAACATGTTGCTCTGCACCTTTGTCGTTGAAAAGGTTGCAAAAGCTAACGCAGCTCAGCTGCAGTTTATCTTCAACCTCCATTCCCAAGCTGGACATACCAGTGTTAGAACTTAACAGGTCAGCATCTCTAGCTTTCAACAGCCTTGAGGATTTCAGCATGAGGTTTCACTGTAAACTGCAACTGAAACAAATCTTCTGTGATTTTTTTTTACTCAAATGGGACTGCGCGAGTGTATACTACATTTCTCTGCAAGAGTTAGAGGATTACTGACTAGCTGGTGGGAGGTCAATAGAGCCCTCAAAGGCTTGCTCTAACTTTATTTGCAAACAGAATTCCCCATCACAAACTAGACCAACGCTGGTCAGCAGCCCTGTAGTGCACAGTCTGTCAGACTCTCTTCCCATCTCCCCTTCCCATCAAAGTTTTTGTGGAAACAAGGGCTTCTCTACAAAATAAATTAATTTGCCAAAAATGTCACTTCAGCAACATATTCTCAAGAACTTCCCTAGTACTTGTGAAGCTCTTGAATAACTGCAAGAAACACATTAACTTGACAGTTGGTAAGCAGGAAATTCACACCACTTAGAAATTATGAAACATTACATCATGCTTTTACCAAGCAAAGCAGTGTGATACAAGAGCACCCTGACATCACTGAAAAATCGTAAAAAAACAGTAGCTGTTTCAATTTGCTAAGAAAAGTGCAGCTTTCCAAGAGGGAAGATGTGCTAAACTCAGCAGAAGACAGGAGTAATTTGGGAAATTAATGAATTTGCCATCTGAGTTTGAGCAGGCTTTTAAGTATGTAATGTCTGTCTGGCCTGGAAGCAGTTCTGAAACTAAGTCTGAAACTGTATTTTCCCTTCATACATATATAAAGAAGATAACCCAGTGGCTACAGAAATTTACAAAGCTCCCCTTTGAGTGTCCACAACCAACATTTTCCCCACATCATAATATCTACCTGTGGAATTAAAAGAGACAAGAAAAAGAAGTCCTACCAATAAAATTGACTTCCATGAATTAAAGATTCAGAAAGTCAAAGTACCCCATCGAGCATAAAGCGCTCAGATGAGTATTTCCAAAAGCAATAAAAATAATCCCTCTACTTGAAAATAACATTTTTTCTAGGTCGGCACTCAGCAAAAGACTTTGCAAGTGGGTATTTTTATTAAGGATTATAACTGCATGGATGCGTAGTGGTCTTTTTAGCTTGAAACATCTGTGGAGAGACGAAGTAAAGAAAAGCAGATGGCAGCAAACTTGGGTGGGGTGGTTTGGGTCATAACTGTAATGCTAACACATACATACCTGCCAGCAGTCCTATGAGAAGCATTACAACCCATCCTGACCAGGCATCCAGCAAACTCTTGATAAACTCCCATATGGATTCCTTACTTTTGCTTGTAATCTGAAATTAAACATATATAGAGACATGTTGCTGATTCAGGCTGACACAGTTTTAGTGTATAATGTTTACAACAAAAAAATATTTAACTTCCTAGAAAGTGTATACAGTTTCTCTACTCCTCCGAGTCCCAACCATGCTTTAGAAATGTTCTGCTGATTAAGTTGCCAGAAGCCCTTTCATATTTAAAAACTCAAGATGTACCACATCCATGTTTTTATAAGTCCTCCTCAAGTTGTACAAGGCAGGATGCAATAACTCTGGAAGACAGTTTTGCTCACCACTAGGATGCATGTAGCCCAGGGACTGCAAGGTATCAAAGCCAGACACCTTTACCTTTCTGTGGCGGTCAGTGTCACGTGATTTCTCCCGCAGCCAGTCGATGGTGTGGAAATCTTCATAAGTTCCAACGTCAGGGAAAGGCTCATCCAGAAAATCCATCAGGTTGCCAGAACCATTCATGTCTCCTGCATTGACCATATTAGGGTCTGTACGTAGAGGAAAAACAAGTATGTCAATAAATTCATGTGGCTTTGCCAGGCATTTCAGAATCTGGTTTTCCAAAATAACTCCACAAGCCACCGAGTTAAGAGAGCAGGAGTCAGCAGTCCTGTTGGGCACTTACTGAAATCTATGCATTGTGCCTAGAAAAAAGATTTTGTGGAAGATTGCTTCAACAGCTTAGTAAACCCTAAAAGACACACACGAAAAGCACAGTGTCCAAGTGTAGTAATACCAGCTGTCCTGATAACAATGCCCCAAAACCCAGGATGATTCTGGGCTTCTTCTGGAGTGGTACATCCTGATCGCATGCTGGAAGAAATGCCCTACCTGCAGGGACATCATCAAGTTGGCAAGGTCACCAGCTCAGAAAACAAGCAATAATACACCAGAATTTACCATTCATCATGACATGCAGATCTTATGGTAGTCTTAACACTGCAGCATTGTCTAGTTTTGCACACTCTAAGCTCCCTGCATTGATCCGCTTTTGTTTGTTCTGCTGTCCAGAAGACAAAGCTCAAGATCACAGTATGTCCACTCTGCATCAAGTCTGGAAATGCAGTATCTTCTTCAAGTTTACTTCTGAAGGGCTAGCAGCAGAACTATGGCTCGGAGAACTGGAGTGCTTACCTTCTGTCCTATATGCAAAATTTCCAGATTTGCTTTCTCCCCCAGAAAGCAGGGGGAGAAGCAGCCACACATCCTGCTAGAGCACAAGAAGAAATAGAAAGGTATCTATCCCCAAACTATAGCAAAAAGTTACCAGAGCATTTGACAGTTAAACAGGGGATCAAAGTAGGCTGTGAAGTAACATACACTCTAGAGTGTGGCACACAAGCCAAGCAGACATTTTCAGCCCAGAAGTTTTGAGGGTCATGCTCTCTGGGCTTACACACTACAGACATGAGAGCAGAGAAGCATCCATGCCCATTGCTCTGAATCCCTGGAAACTATACCTTGTTCATGCAGCCTACCTAAGCAAAGCATGAAGAATTTACCTCATAACCACCAAAGTTCTTTTTCCCACAGAGCGCTCAGCAACATCTGCCTACGTGAAAAAATGACTGTGATCTACTTTAAAGGTCAGATCCCAAAGCAATCACTAATAGGACAAGCTCCAGAAAAAGCTGGCATCAATTCCAATGAGAAGAGCCTTTAGTAGCAGGAGAATCTATTAAATAAAATAGTTTAGGCACACATCCAACTTAACTTCAGCCATCTGAAATTTTGGTATCTGGACTGTAAGAACCACCTAGGCTGCCTCTAGAGACAAAGTTGTGCATAAGGGTGTGTGGCAGGAAAGTGACTGCTTCTTTAAAGGTATTTGGTCAAGGATCTTTTTCAATGCAACAAGAGATAATAAGCTATGGAGCAAGCTTGAACAAGAATATACAGGGACAAAAATTGATGTGAATGGTAAGGGAGGTGGTGATGGGAAACAAACCTGGCCCCACTCACTGATCAGGGCACATGGGAGTGTGAGAATGTCTGTTCCAGCAAGGTTGTCTGATCAGGGAACTCATCAATGGGAAAACTATGGGAAAAAGAGAGGAAACTGGACAGACCTGACAAAATGAACATGGAGACCATGACAAGAAATAAACCTCACCACTCACGCTACTTGAAGGGCCATTGTTTGTATGTCTCTGGGAGACTTGCTCAGCTTTGCTACTGGTTGAAGCTGCACATGGGGAAGTGGCAGCTGCGTCCCTCAGTGTCCATGGGCTGGGGTCCTGCAACCAGGCAGGAGATTCTGGGCCAGAGTGGCTGGAGGAGGCAGCTGTGCACCTCTGCATCACCTCACAGTCACTCTGTACTTCACCAAACAGGTGAGAGCACGCTCCTGCATTTGTGAAGGGAAACGAGGGCCTGAAGTTGGGATGCTGTGGCCGATACCAGAGAGCTGAAGTCGCAAGCAGACCTTGAGTTCAGTGTCTTGCAAACCACGACCAAGGACTGGAATGGGAAGCTGAAATGAGTTGAAAGGATTAGGCCATGCTGTTATTTTGTAAGGCTGTGATATTTTGCACATCATTTACTTTGCTCTATTCTTCTCATACAGCAAAGAAGAACATGCAGGTCAGATTGTTTGCCAGCACGAGGCAGCCCCCTCTGCTACACAAACAAACTTTTGGGAACTCTTGTGCTGAAATGTTGGCAAGTGTTCCTTAATACTACAAGAAAACTACCCAACTACCACATAAAAAATAGCTTTTTAAGTATGTTGTCAGTGCCTAGCACATGACAGTATTGTGATGGATAGTACCGAGCCAAACCACAAGTATGTGGGATAATTACAATCTCAGCCCAAATCTACCCAAAAAATACGTGCTACACAACACGTCCAGGGAGAGAAAAATGTGCTAGAGACCACAGGGCCAAGGAGGACTAAGAAAACAAACTTTGAACTCTAGGTAGCGTACCAATACCTGGAAATTGCAGCTAGCTGGATGATTATCAGCCTTAAAGTTCACTTCAGGTACTACACTTTTGAAAGCAGAAATGTGATTTCAGATTATGCAAAACCCAATTTTAGCAAATAAAACCTAACTGCAGCACTTTCGAACTGAGTTCTACAGAGTTCCCATCTTATGTCCTGGCACGAAACACTGCAAGTATCACTTTCTTTCTCTTCATTTTGAATTTATTTCTCTCACCCTATTTTGGCATCTGAAATAATTTCCGAAGTTTATTCCAGGACAAGCTAACTTGCCTTTTTAGAGATGCTTGCAGAGATTCTCCCAGCTCTGTGGGCAGAATTTACACAAATAACTCAGCTACAGATATTTTAATTTAATACACATATGTTAAGGTAAAATCAGTCTCATCCAAATATGAGTTGTTGCCAGGTATGCTGCAGCAATCCACTGTGGTGATGGCAAAAGTATGAGCATTCGTGGTGCAAGTTGTCTCATCTAGCATGAGAAATCTGAACTGAACTCTGGACACTAAAATCTAGATTCCTTTCTTAGCTGATGAGAGCAAGTAAACTCTGTGGAGATGCAATTTATCTGACGCATTTTATATAGTTACATTAGAATGAGACAAATTGTTCCCCAAATGTGCTAATTTCTGTTTACTGATTACAAAGAGATGCCAAACGTATACATCCATGCCTCATCAAATGAGTCCAACACTACCAATTTGAAAGAAAACATTCCAAGACTGTTATATGTAGAATTAGTAACACATGCAGCCCATGGTCACTCCTCACACCTGCACTTTTAAAAGATTTGGATGCTCTGACAGAGCTTATATACACTGAAAGGTGTTGAACCTTCCTGCACAACTGGTTGACGTGTTATTTTGTCCCTTTGTTGTTGTGTGTCTTAGATGTCCTTGCTGTTCTTTCTACTACTTTTCCAGATGCTGATACAACATAATTTGTGCAAGGGCAGGTGTTACCAGCTTAGTCCCCTGTTCTTTTCCTAATAATTCCTGGCATTCCACCAGCTTTTCCTAGGGCAGGCATCCAACATTTTCACTGAGCAGTCTGCTATGACTCCAGGCTATGCTCCATGAAAGGTAGCGGCCACTTTGAAGCCCATCACCCCATGGTCTCTTAGGGACATTTTCCCCATTGCTTTGCTTTTATCAACTTTGAATTACATCTATCATTTTTCCCTCCAATACAGTAGAGATCCTTCTTCAGCTCTTAGCAGCAAGCTCGCATTTTTACTGACCAGCTGAGTATATCTACAACTGAACGCTTTTGTCAACAGTCTGCTTTAATAATTGTAAACAGGTTCTTGCTAAAACCTGAATGAGGATAAAAAGAAACTTGACTGAACTACATACTCTTCTGAACTCAGAGAGTTATGATTAGCAAACTTCTCTGGATTTAGACCCCATGCCAGATGGACCAAGGTCCTGGAAGGGATAGATTTACAAATCAAGAGAGATCACAGTGCTAACTGGCAATTGTACACCTCTTGATAGAAGCTCTCCTGGCTACTACGTAACCCTAGATATCTTCCAGGAATCTTGGCCCAGGTCAACCTGATGTTCAGTTCCCTCCCATCCGGTCGTGTTTGGTGCACAACATTCTGAAGTCAGGAAGAAAGAGATGTTGCTCTACAAACGTTGGAAGTGCTGCAGGAGAGTATCTGTAGGTAAGGGCAGAAGAGCAAGTTCCAGCAATTAGCCAATGAGGCTTGATGACTGTAGGTAGCCAGATAATTTCAAAGTAAGTAAACACTGAAACTTCCTGTGTAAAGAAAGCAAAGGAGACATTAGTGCAAAATCCCTGCAGAAGCCCCCGTGCAAACAGTTTGCTGCCCCAAGGGCTGGGACACATCAAGTACAGTGCATAAGGCATGGACTGTGGTTTTTTTCTGATTCATTTACTCACTTTTTGTTATTTTTTAAAGTACTAAAATGCAATAATACTATCATATTTAAGGTCGTGGTTTTTTCTGCAGGTATCACAGTGAGTAAACTGGGACCAGCTGAATGATACACTGCAGCTTGGAGTTAAGTTTTATAGAAGATTGATAAATTTCATTTATAACAAAAATAATGACGTCTCAGCTTTATAAAACTGTTGCAACATGTGCAAATGTAAAAGCTACAGCTAGAAGAGCTCTATCAGTGAACTGACATTCTAGGTATTATGTTGACTGACTGATCAGATCTGAAACACGTTTGACATTGGCAAGCACAGACCAAAACATCCCAAGGTTCAAAGAAGCTGAAAAGTATACTGATGGGAAACAACGAGCTGAACAGTCATCAAAGGAAAAGTCTTGGCCCTGGCCTATTGCTACTAGACATGCTAGTTCCATGCTACGTTCTCCTCATCCTGTTTTCTGTTTTGATTGGACACATTGCACTGAGGCAGGTTTTTAATGCAATTCCAACAAGTTTCAAGTTTCTTTCAAGAGATCACAGTTACTGAATTACTCCAACACTTCAAATGTTTCTAGCAGACGAACATCCACCTACACACTTTCATCTGAATGCTGTTTTCCTTGAAGACAGTAGTGGAGGGGTGGGGGTGGTTGCTGTGTGAAACACAGAGGCAGGCAGGCAGCACAGCACACATCTCTCCTCAGTGACTCTTCTGCTGTAGCACAAGGAAGAAGTGAACCTGGCAAGAGGCTGGGGGAAGAAAGCAGAAGCCCTAAAGGCCAGTTGCAAGTTCCTCAGCTCACATTTGTTCGGAGTGACTTTTCCAAGGTGTCCAAAACATCATCTGTGCCATCTCTTCCAAATGTGGTGTGAGTTAGCCAGCACACAGAAGCAGTAACTGTGCATCTCAGGGCTTTTTTCTATGCTTTGGTACCAATATACCTATAAATGATAAAACAAAGGAGATCCTACTCCAGGCAAAGGGCTTTTAAGTGATTCATGATCATTTCAGTCATGACTCCTTCGGAGTTGAACCTGCCACTGATCTGAATGTTTGGTCAGATCAGCTGTGCTCATACGGCATGACATGACAGCAGGTATTACACAAAATAAGGAGCATGGAGGCTATGAAAATCCCTGGGATTTATTTTCTATAGGACGCAATAACAAACAATGCAGTCGGACTGGCAATCAATCACAAGACCCCTTTACACTGACGGATGATTTGCCACTCTCTATGCTCTTAATACTTGTGTCGACTGTTCCCAGTACTGTATTCCCAAAATGGCCAAGCATGGTGTCCCAGACTCATGGCCATTGACTGCTCAGTGGGAACTGTTGAGCAAAGCCACCTCATCTTGAGAGCTAGGTGCTCTGCCAGCATCCACCCATCCAGCCCTTGTCGCAAAGGATTTAGACCTTGTTGCAGAGATGGATGCAGACCACTCTCCACTCAGGCTTCGAATACAGACATTAGGAGGTCAGCGCTGCCTGCAGAGTGAGCTGAAGCAGAGAGCGTTCAGAAAAGGCTTGAAGAGGATAAAGCTGAGGGAGAAAGTTTCTAGAGTGGAACATGGTTACACCACAGGTCTTCAGCCACCTGGCCAGTGAAAATGGGCCCGATAGCTCAAGAAGTCAGCAAGCAAGGTTATTAACAGGGTCACCCTGAGAGACATGAATGACAAGTACAGGGAGATTAGGGGTATATGCCTTTTGGGGAGGGGTTGGAGAACGACATCTGTTCAGCCAGGAGGCAGGAAGGCCAAGAAATGTGGATGTAATTCCCCTTCCACCACCACCACCCACCATGGAGGAAAAGCCAGTCTAGAAAGGGTGATGTGACATCTCACCCCGCAGGATATAGGAGGCAGGTTATGAAACAGTCTTCTAAACATGAAGATGCTGTTGGGCCGTGATTTTTACAAGGTCTTCAGCAAAAGCAAGAATTTTAACAGTGAGCAAAGTGGGCAACTTTCCACAGGTTGAAAAACAGCCATGGGCAATTTAAGACTATTCACCTTAGAAGTGTCAGACTGAACAAGCTGATTGATTTATTAACCATCTTAACCATGGTGTTTGAAAAAAAGAAGAGTTACAATGGCCTTGGAACAGAGCAAGGTTCAGACTCCTGGAAAAATTAGAACCCAGTTATGGGCCTTTTTTGGAAACTTAATATGGCACATAGAAAGTGGAGAATAGTTACATTGGGAAAATAAAGAGGGAAGACAGGATATTAAAATTGGCAGATGTCTTTCCTGCAATTCAAGGGCTAATTGCTCAGTCTCCATATAGATACAAACAGCACTGCAAGCCTTCAGCCTCCTGTCACAGACGCACAGGCAGGCTGCAGTATCGGAAACATTACTCTAAAATATCACAGCATTTTTCTGTATGGCCCCCCCCCACACACACATAATAAGGACTTTCCTGCTATGATAGTGTGGGCAAGTTAAATACACAGATATCTTTGATGTGTAGCTTTACCCTAAATAACCTCTATGGAAAAAATTCTGAAGCCACAGCAGAGCTCAAAAAACACAGGGCAACAGATCACAGGGAAGAGCGGGAGGGAACTTTTTGGGTAAATGGCAGAAAATTGGGGCATAAAAGACTTCTTCAGTCCAAACCACAGCCTTTGACCTCCCCTCCTCAACCACCACACGTGCTCATGGGGCAGGTGAAGCAGAGATACCAGGGCTGGCCAGGAGTGCAGGCAAAGGGAGACACAGGGGGACACCAGGTGCATCTGCACCCCCTGGGAGCTAATAATCAACCATCAAGGTCTTCCCAACAGTCAGAGATGGCCTGACACCCTCTTCTCCTTTTCTCCTCCTGGGTCACCCTGATTCTCTTTCTCTGAGGGGCAAACCTCACTCCGACATCCTGCTCCTTCCCAGGATGACTCTCTTTTTGGTGTGAAATATCATGTGTCTGGTCTCTGTTTGATTTTTCTTGGAACGCCTGAGCAAAATTAGTTCAGCTGCTGAGTTATGTCAGAAAGGGAAGGGGAAAAAAATCCCAGCTCTTTCCCTGCGAGCTCCAAGTGGAATTTTTGTACTCACAACTCAAAACTGGCTCGGTATTAAAAAACGCTAAACTCACATCTCTGTTTCCAGTGAGTCTTAAAGGTCCCTCCAATATAAATGGTTATTATCATGGGTGTCAGGGCTGTGGAAAAAGCAGGAGGGAAACATTGCTGGCTCTGGATCATCATTTTTCAAACTGAGCTGAAACATCTTTATTAAAGGATGCCCCTCTGCCAACAGCCCGTCAGCTTGGGCAGATGAGCCCCATGGGCCTGCATCAACCCCACAGGCCCTTCCTTCCTGAAGTGAACAAGATTTTTTAGATAAAATTCAGAAAGCCTTCAGCATCTGAGGTAAGAAACCAAATTCAGATGACAGGACAGACTGGAAATCAGGCTACCAACATAGTCGCATGTACAGTTTCTATTCTTGATTTCCCTCTAGTTCCCTTCTGCACTAAAAAAAGAGGGGGAATTTCCCTCCTGGAGCGGTTGTTTTTACTGTCACAGAGCTCCAAGCCAGGCCTAAAGGGTCAGGAGTCCTGTACAATTTTCCTCCTCGTGTCACACATGGCTGAGTTTTGCAGCACCAGGTTTAGGTTTCCAGTGCTGCTCTTGTCTCCTCATTCAGAAATTGATAGGGGGGAAAACGATTCTTGGACTGCAAAAAAGGCAAATACATTCAGAGAGACGAGAGTTGCACTGTTAGAAGGGAAATGCCCTCAGTGTTGTTACTCCTAAAAATCTCTCCCCTTAAACAGGGTGTTTGATGGCACTAAACATACCTCTCAGTGAAAATCTTTTTAAGCCTCTAGATTTAAATAAATCTGATACACCTGCGGTAGAAAAGCCATTAATCTGTTCTACCATGTCGCTTCTCGGGGTATGTGTGGAGGCAGTGGGTCATTGTCACACAGATGGAGGGTAAGGCTTTCCTGTTCGCCGGGCGCTGGCTCTCAGTGCCGCATCGGATGGGCTGCGCAGTTACAGGCGAGTTACTTCATATCACAGAGAGGAAGCTCCCCTATGTGTATGACAGTGAAACCTTTTCCTTGGGGTGATGTTTGAGAGCAATGAATTAACTACAGATTAGGAACTGCAGCCTAGCAGGACCCTGCCAGAGTTTCTCTTTTGCCATGAACGATCATGTGTGATTTTTTTTTCTGGTTCTGCCAGACTAGAAATAAAGAAATCCGAGAAAGCCCAGCACCTGGTGTGTATGCATGCACACACACACACAAGCAAGTTAGTCTCTTACTCTACAACCTAATCTCATTTCACTAAATGGAAAAATTGACACATGTGCACCCCCTTGAGCACTGTGCAAGCTGTGTCCTGATGGCAAAAGCAAATGGGACAAGGACCGGTACCTACAGGCGTTTGGGGCCTGCATACCATGCCCAGCTAAGAGTGGGTCAGACCTGAGTGAGGCTCATGTGACACCAACACAAGTGAGATGGTCCTGAACCGTGAGCGAGGGGAGGTGGGAGCCTCCTCCCTTCCCTTGCACAAGCACTGGGCTACAGTCCTGATGCCCACTCACCTTCCTCCACAGCCCAACAAAAACCAGCTTCAGGATGACCAGGGAGGTTATGGCACTCTGGAGAGCCCGTTTGCTCCAGGCAGATGTTGAAAAACACAACCGCAGGGCAAACGCCCCCCTCCAACACCATCTCCTTCTCCTCCTCCAGTCCTCTTCTAAAAGCCACCCAGCCACTACCTTTGAGAAGGTACTACCGTCAAGAAGCAGATCCTGAGGCACACAGGGTTTTCAGGGTCACCTTTTTATTCTAAATAACTGCTGAAGGACTTAGGACTTAATTTCGAAGTTGCCCCATCATACGTTTAAGCCTGGCACCTTGCCTTTTGCTGCACAAAAGATGATGCCTGACTCAAACGGGGAGATCAGGAGAACCACTGCGTCACCTGGATTTCCACAGGGCGTTCAAATACAATCCGGATTGATGGTGGGGGAGCCCACTGCACTTGTGAAACACACGTGTGGGCCCCAGGCCATGCCTTGGTGAGCCTGGTGAGAGAGGGGGCACAGCTCGACTCATGTCCAGTGCTGGAGAGAATTGACCCAGCCTTGGCTTCAGAGGCAGACAGGGGAGCAGACCCAGCACGAGCTGCATCGGCGTGCAACCACCCTGCCACCTCGTACGGCAACAGGTTTGTATTTCTACTGCTTTTGAAGGCGATTCTTGGGAGAGATGTAAAATTGAAATTTTTTTTCAGTTTTGAAGAATCGTTCTCCTTTCTAACTTCAACAATTCATTATAAACTTGTTTCTTCACCCCCTCGTTATTTTACCATCCTGACATTACTGCATTCCTGATCACTGGAAACCAGAAATCATCTTTCACGCTAGGATGTACGACCTACTTCAGCACAGAAGATCCAAAATCTCCCCCCATGAGTGTACAGGTGAGTATACAGAGACCCTAGGCCTGCTAGATTTTTAAGATTTTTTCCACTAGGGGAAAAATTGATTTGAACAAAGAACAGAATTTTCAAGAATAAGAAAACTTCCTGCAGGCCAGGAGTGAAAAGTCACCTGACTCTCTGCCTGATGAAGCTGTGGCTGAGTCATCCTCTATTCTCTGGCAAATGCACTGAATTATTTATCGGAATTCTTAAGAAAGCAAGGGAAAAAGGTATAATTTTATTTTTCTGACTAGTGTAAGCTCAAAAATTAATTTAGTTTCTTGCATTCAAACATTTGTATTAGGATCATTTTAAAAAGTAATAATGTATTAAGAAAACCCCAAACCCTGAGCTATATTTAAAAGGCAATATAGGAAAAAAAAAAAAACCCACACCAATTTTTTCAGTCACCATTTTTTCTCCACAAATATGTCTTCATATATTTGTACAGAGCACATAATTAAACACCCACACCGAGGAAAGAAAACAGATTCTGGACTTTGCTTATATAAATTACAATAGCTCCAAAAAGCAATTTAGCTAGATTTTTCAGCATTTTGTTGATTGGCATTTTGTGTAACAAGTAAAAATCTGCTTGTCATCTCGTGTTCCTTCTGGAAAAATAATTTTTCATGCTTATATTGGATGACAAGCAAAACCTACCTTATGCTACAGCCAATTATGCAGGAAACCTGCTGGACCAGGTACTTTCAAACCACGTCAGCAAAAACTAACAATAAAGGAAAAGCCTCTTTCCCCAAATACATCTACTAACCCTCAAAGCAAGTTAATCCTCCTTCTTCTATAAGCTTATATGCATCTATCTGCACAACTTCCTTCAGGCATCCAGGATTAAAAAAAAAAAAAAAGGGGAATGCAACAAAACAGTATTGCTGCGCTCTCTCCGCACGACTGGATGATGATGGCTGCCCACACAAATACAGAATTCAGCAGACGCCTGAAGGAGCCATAGCAAAACAGAGGGACAAAAGGGCCTTCTCCAGCGTTAAAGCTCCATCTGGCAGCGTTTCTGCCGGAGATGTCAGACGGGAGATCAGCACAGAGCCAGCAGGCAGCCTCTGCACCTGCAAACCCTCTGCACTCGCAGGGAAAGCGTGCCCGCTTGATTTTTCCAGCAGAAACTCCTGCCCGACGGAGCTGGAGCTTTAGGACAGCAGCACGAGAGCAAGCGGTAAATCAATCTTCCCCCAGAACTACGTGGCTTACCTGCAATACAACATCGTTTAGGCCAGTCCCAAAGATTTTAATAGCATCCTTTCTTGGGTGGTATGGCTGCAAACGCAGTGATGTCATGGGGAGGAAGCAGTAAGAATCATGTGACTGCATCCTCCCTCTATAGATCTGACAGGAGACAGGGGGCCAGAGGGAGAGAACAGCCTGTAATCCCACAGGATTAAAGTGCAAACCTCTTTATCCTGCTCTACCTATTCCGTCACCAATTGCAACACATGCTGCTTCCCCATCCCCTTATTTTTTAGAGGGTTTGTGGATTTTGTTTTTTGCAAGAGCTGTAACATTTTTCATGAGGAAAAAGCATAATAAGCATGCTGCTTGCACACCGAGAAGTATTCCTGTTGACTCTGCAGCAACGCCCAGGTGTCATATTTTCTTTCATCTTTATGAAATATGTAATCACAGCATCTTGGACGTGAAACAAACCTCAATTCCACCATCCCTTGCATTTTTTCTTCTCCCAGTGCTCCATTTCAGGCTTACACAGACTGACTTCCCTCCATCTTCTGTGACATTTTTAAGCTCTGCAAGCTTACCTCAGAGGTTTCATCCCTGCCACCTTCACTTCTTTATTTCCCTTCATCCCCATCCATCCATCCATCCCTGCACTTGCAGCCTTCTAGCTTCTGCAACTGTCACTGCTTGAAACAGTTGCTCCTATAGGCCAGCTCACCTTTTCTTTTCAAAATTTCTGCCTCAGTTTTCCCACCAAATATTTAAAAATCAGAATACCCTAGAATGTTTTATTTAAAAAACAAAACAAGGAAAAAAACCAACAAACCAACCCACAAAAACCCCCAATGCTAAACAATTATCCTGACTTTCACATTTTGGTTAACTGTTATATCCCAGAACCATATTTTGGGAGGATTCTGGAGGGTTTTGGTTTGTTGTTTGGTGGTTTTTGTTTGTGGGCTTTGTTTGTTTGTTTCTTTGGGGTCTTTTTATGAATTTTATTAAACTCTACAATGCATTTGAGTTCTACAATGAAATAATTTCAAAAGTTTGGATTGTAGACATTTTGTCCAGGCCACTGGGGTCAAGTTCCGCAAGGCAGAGGCTTTAACCGTTCTTTGTGAAGGTTGTGCACATGTTTGTACACGTGCAACGTGTTTAATTCCGGGACATTCACCTTACTGCTCATTTTCCTATATTTGAATATTATGCAGACTGTTTTTACCCTTAAGGGTATCCAAGGATGTGTTTTGTATTGCCAAGCAAATGCAACAGCTAGAGAGAAGATCTTGCACAAGAACCCCCAAAAAATCCATGGGTCGTTGACGGCATGCGCGTGACTTCCACTTGCTCCAAAGGCTAAGAAACGTGATTCTGGAAGATCTCCTTCTCTCAGGGTTTGAACAGGTATTTATGGATGCGCTAAGCAGGCAGCCTGGCTCAACCAACCATGCAAGCTGATACAGAGTGTACAAAACCTTTTTTAAGAATGGCTACATGGCTCCTCCAAATCTTGTCTGTTGGCTGAAGGAAGTTCTCGTACTTACCTTCCACATGGACTCCCCACGCACAAGCTGCACATGGTGGAGTTCATTGCAAAATTTGAACACTTATCTTGCTTCACCTGAAGCTTCCACACCTTTCTGGAGTGAGGAGTGTGCCTTCAGAGAAGAGATTTGATTGTGCCCCTCGCACAGAACACTGCACATCGCAATCCTCTACCACTCGTAGATTCAGGGACAGCCCTGGGCCAGCTATAACCATGTTAGCGGAGCATGGCAAAATGACGTTAGTCCTAATTTCCTGCTGGTGCCTGTTCTTTGCATCCATTAAAATCAGTATTAACAATCTAACTGAATTCTGCAGAGGAAGGTAAACAAACACTGAGCACAAACACCACATCCTCAACACAAAAAATAGTAATTTTGTGCACTAACCAAATGAGTGCAAGGGTCTCAATTCTCATTTTTTTTTCCTGGACAGGTTTTCCTACATTCACTTCCTAATTTTTCCTTGTCTGTTGCCACAGCTGAACTCCATCAAGTCTCCTGATGATTGTGTATTTTCAGTTGGATGAAACTTAACAACTAACTGCAAACAAACTAAAGGGACAGAATACCTAATTCTCTATAGAAGATGTACTTCTATAGCCTAGGTATGTATGTAGGTACGAATTTAAGAGATTGTTAGATAACATAACAAACCAGAAACAGGTCCCAAGAAGCTTCTAACTCCAAGCATACTGAGATTTTCAGAACTGCAAGCAAATCATTTTACTGACATTTAGAGATTCCAAAACCAAATCAACTTTACTTTTTGATATTTTCTGCCAATATACTAAGTTGATTGTGCGGTCTCAGGAAAAAAAGAAAATACTCTTCACATGATGTTTTAGAAAAGATTGTTCTTGCTTTTGCTAGCTGCAGTTTCACGAGTCTCTGTAAATACATTTTTCCTCCTCTTAACGATGTATGAATCTATAGTTAAACGAGGAGACTGGAGTCAGAATAAGCCGTAAAATGCCCTCTTCCCTAAAAATTCAAACCTCAGTGTTACACCTGCTGAGAACGAAACACATAGTTCATCTAATTCCTTAAAAAAATATTTTAAAATTGGTCATTTTATACAGCACATACCTTTAAGTCTTGCAAAGTGGTTACAAGAACTGCAGCAAGAAATACATGTAAGATCTCATTCTTATAACAGAAGATTGATACTGACATACCCATTACGGCTTCTGTTGTTGATCCTAATGGCAGTGAGACAGAGATGGCTGGTATTCCAAATGGCTATTTCTAGCAGACCGGTTAAAAATAACCTAAACTCTGTCATACCCTTAACGTCTTGCAAATACTGGATGGGCAGGCATCATATGTCAGTACTATGATTTTGTCAGTGCTCCAGCAAGCTTAGGGTTGCAGAGAGAAACTGAGAAATGGCTTTTCTGTAGATTATGCACATTGAATGTTTCCTTTGTGAAAGCAGCAGTAAAGTTCAGCCTAAAAAATTTAACTGGCATTCTTCTGAGTGGCTTCCACCTTGGAATCAGTCGTAACATAATACAGAACTAATAATGTCAACTTACTTCCAAATACAAATCTACGAAGTACATACTTTTGTTAGAAGGAAAGGCAGGTCATCACGTTGTGTTGTAAGTGGAGCTACCCACAAATTCTGGGAATATCCAACTGTGAGCCTCTGATAGAGCTCGCAGCTTATTATGAGTGAAAAGCACGAGGGAGAACATACCTGCCATCCCATGCAAAACACTTCTGCAACCCTTTCAGGTCTTCAGTGTAACCTCTCTCTGATCTCCAGTTTCACAGATTTCCTCTCTTGTATTTGAAAGTTCATTACATTCACCCAAATGATGGTGTTACTCAAAATGTAACATTTCTTTATGTAAGCATCATGTATCGTGGCAAATCTAAACCATTCAAAAAATGCCTTGCGCTTTGACACATACCAAAACACTATTTCTGTTTATGGCAAATTATTTTATTTTGTAGAAGAAATACTTTCAAATAATACAAAAAAAAAAGAAGACACAATCATACAGAACTGTGACAAAAACAAGAGAGATGAATACTGAATATGATAGCTCATTACCACATCAAGACAGAACTCGTTACGGCAGTCAGAATCACAGACCCACAAGGTACACCGACAGCGTCTCACAGCGGTCACTGCTTAAAAACATGAAGCGAACCCTCCTGATAGAGAGGCCACCAGACACTGCCCCTTCCTTAAGAGAGTCACAGAACAATTTAGGGTGGGGAAGGGAGGTCCCTACCCCAACACCTGCTCAAAGCGGGTCTCGTGTCATCAGGATGCTCCAGCCTATGTCCAGTCAAGCTCCCCCACCCGCTCTGAGGGCTCCAGCTCTCTGGGCAACCTCCTCCAGTGTCTGACCGCCCTCATGGGGACACGGTGCCATCAGGTGTCCCTGCAGGGTAACTTCTGATAAACATTAACTACTACGTGAGGGCCTCTGCTGAAAACAAGATGGGAAATTCTGACTAACCGGTCTTTTCAGGTAAGGAGCCCTGAATAGCTCGCTTTTTACCCAAACACTAAAAATTTCTTCCGTTTCTTTTTTACCTGCAGAGTTTCCAAATACGTCTAGTTGTGCTCAAGGAACCCGCTACAAACCCACCAAAGCTTACTGGCAAAAACAAACTTCAGGATGGTTGAGCATGATAAATGCTAAATATGCTTTTATTTCACATATATTGCTATATGATTGAATCACTTGATGCCTGTAACAATTACAGGCTACACAAGGAAACAGGGAATATTACCTTAAAACTGAATGTTTGCATTAATCGTTCTCATTGATTAATGATTTAGGTTTACAATCTTCTTTTTTTTCCCCAATACTTTTTGCCTCAGCTGGGACAAGTAAAAGAAATTCCTTTTCACTTTCAGGTTTTCCTGATCTTTGACAAGATAACAGAGTATCAGCTCTTGAAATTCACATAAAACACTTACTTACTTACAAAATACTTGAAGATATTCTGACTGGTTTTGAAAAATCCATTCAGTTTTTGATTGTTGTTGTTTTCGTTTCCTGACATATAAAAATCTGGAACCAATTTGACTTTTAGTTTAATTAAGAGACAGCATGATCCTCCTGCTAGGAGATTGCAGGAATTTGGGAAGTCAGTCTTGTGTTGGGCACCTCTCTTTGTAGGTAATGTATAATTAGAACAATATGAAGAACTCTATTATAGTAGCTTAGTAAAGAAGTATTTTTACATACTTGCAGGATGCAAGGACACAAAACTGGCATTCTCGGGAATTTAGGGTGACAGTCTTTCATTAAAACGAACGGTCACAACTAAAATTATTTCTTAGCAGGTTTTGGCTGGTCCAACTAGCAATCAAGTGAGCTGTAACTTACAGAATTAAACACCCGCCGCCTGGGAAGTGTCCCTGGTCAGCAGAACTCGCACTTGGTAACATCAAAGCACACCCTTTAGGATGAGCACGTGTTTAAGCACCCCCTTCATGCAGCTGCTTTCCAAAAGCAGCATATGCCTACTTTCCTGAGTCAGATCAGAATCTTTGAAACTGTGGAGATGACGACAATATTCCCCCTTCGCTGTCTTTCCACACAGCCAGCTCACGTTCCTCTTTTAACTCCCTGCTCACTAAACAGCAAAATGAAGACCTGCCACCCTTTTCCTTCCTCCGTTTAAACTGAGAATCTAGTTAAGAATATTAAGATACTTTTAGACACAACTGAAATGAAAACAATCTATTAGTGCACAGTAAGAACATGCAAATGAATTCTGCCGTGTTTAACGTCACTTCTAATCAGTGTTAAACACGTTGCAGGTGATAATATTTTGCTATAACACAGACAGTGCTAAAGGATACAATGTACATAATAAGCTACAGATAATAAAGCTGAAAAAAGTGACAATTTTAGAACATAGTATTTTCACTTCAGGTATCAGAAACAAAACCAGCTCAATGGTTCCATTCTACTGTATGACAAATACTGAAGAACAAAATTTCAGTCTTAAAATACATCTTAAAGTAGGTATTTTCCTTCAAGGAAAAAAGGCACTATAAATAAATTACACTACAGTGAATTTGCCTGAACTCACTTTGTTTCTGTCTTCCAGCCTTTAAGTCAAATAAAACAGCATAAAAACTGTACACG
>NW_009714102.1:677-19204 GCF_000703405.1 Apaloderma vittatum | reverse complement strand
CTCTGCCTGGCAGCTCTCCAGTCACTCCTCCTCAAGCACTGCCGGCAGTTGTTGTGGCCGAAGTGCAGGACCCAACATTTGGCCTTACTGAAACTCATGGCACTGGCCTTGGCCCAGCGATCCAGCCTATCTAGATCCCTCTGGAGAGCCTCCCTACCATCAACCAGATCGACACTTCCACCCAGCTTGGTGTCATCTGCAGATTTACTGAGGGTGCACTCTATCCCCTAAGTATATGAATATATATATATGTGTATATATACACACACACACACACACATATATGATCCTGTTGACTTTGCTGGGGTTCCTTCCATACGAAAGCACTGAAGTTACACACAGAATCCATGAGTTTCCTTCAGGTGAGCACATTTTCCCACGAAAGATACAGGAAATTTTTTCCTTTTTTTTGTGTTTTCCTTACACTCTGCGGTTGTGAAAGCAAGCATTGAGCAAATGTAAAGAAGCATGCCTTGGCAAACAGACATACCCATTGCGAAACCCATCCACAGCCTAAAAGACTCCCGCGGTTTTAAACTGAGCTTCCTAATCTATGATCGCCGTCGCATTTATTTTATTAGGATATAAAATAAACATCACACCTTTAAACTTTTCACACTGCTAATAAATCAGCTCCAAGGGGATGACTCTCACGAGAGGGTCGTGCCTGTGGTTAGCAGAGTCCCACAGATACACAAGAGATGCAATTATGCTAGAATAGCCAATTCTACAGCTCTGACACGGCTTATTATTTGACTAGCAAACAAGGAACTTTTTCAGCTTAATTGCAGCCTGGCTTTTCTCCCACTGATCTTTTTCATCCTTCTTTTCCTTTAACTTTGGCCTTCGCAGAATTTTGTGTTACTTTAATCCTTTGGTTGCTGATGTGCCCATTTCTTAGGTCTTTTTCGTACTTGCTATGGATATGCACAGCTTCACAACGAGGGAAGCAGTAGCTGCTGCTAAGATTTACCCCATCACAGCTCACTTGTTAGAAATTTGGGATTCAAGGAATCTGCAGCATTAATTGGAGCCATGCACTGATAGAGGTCCTTAACTGTAGTGATGCAACATCCCTAAAACCTGTGAATTACTGACTCTCTTCTTGAAAGGATTATTTCTAGACGCATCTTCAAATGATAACATTCCTCGCATCATAATGTACGTATGTTTGATAAGGGATTTAGAACTACAGAGGGCAGCACCATCAGTAACAATTTCCACGACCTGCTGGCATGTGAGAAGAGCTGAGCTTTGAGCAGGGTTAGAAGCAGAACTCATTCCTCCCAAGAGCCCTGAAGCACCCTTGCTCCATGGAGCGGCAGGTACCAGTCCTGCCTCAGTCACCGCCGAGGGCGCGAACCCGTCCCCAAGGAACATCGGTGTTGCCACGCGGCGACATAACCCTTCCCTCACCCCACACGTTAGGAACAACTGATTCTCACTAATTAACAAATGGCCCTGGCACTGGGCCCGGGCACCTGGCTGGCTGCGCTCTGGTACCAGCTGGAAAGTGCACGGCAGAGCAACTGCTTTTGCAGGATCGGGCCTTTGAAGGTCAAGTCATTACCAGCTTTTCAGCTTTTTCAGCCTTTAAAGTCAACAAAGTAAAGAGAAACTATTAGGGGATTCATCCAACATTTATCTTTTAACTTGTTATCCCCAATACGTGAACTCATTCTTATACTGTTTGCATTGCAATGCATAAAATATTAAAATTAAAAGGCTCAGGGAGTCTTGAGAGGAAGAAAAAAAAAAGTGTAGAACTGATTTAGATTCAGAAACATTTCATCAATATGTAGTGGTTTTGCATACTGGAATCAGAGACTCCTGATTATGCATGTTTATTGATTTTGGCTTTGTTTTGATTAATGATAAAACTATGACACAACTTGTGAGGTAGCAAGGCTTGAGGGAGCTTAACACAATATGAATTGTTTGTACTTTAAGAAATCCTATTTATGCAAATAAGAAGACATTCACATGCATTTGTTCAATCATGGTTGTAAAAAAGCTCTAAAAACATTCTCTTTTATACTCTGGATAATTTAAAGAGGCATTTTTAATACCAAAATGCTGCATAACAATTATTTTTCTTCATTATGAATGACTTCCATTATATCACCTTGGACAAAAGAACAAGCTTAAATTCCCACTGCGTCTAATTTATTATTACTGCTGAAGATACTCTTCTGTGTCAAAGTGCATACACTATTTCTGGAAGTGCATTGCGAAAATCCTACTGGGGGGAGTTACAGGGGACTGAGGAGAAGTAGGGAAAAACCAGTAAAACTTAGCTGGCTACAAAAGTTTTTGCATCTTTGTACAAGAGCAATGTTGGCATGATAGCTCACAGTCCTGCCACTCAGGAAAACCAGAGCGAGGTTTTCACTATATAAAGAAATTTCTGCAGATACTCGTTACCAGAGGGCAAAGAAAACGTGAAGACAGACTTTCCACACGTGGTGTACTACGGACATCAGCAGATGTCACCGATCATATTCCTGTCTTGCATACATGCATTCAGACCATACATTATCCTGAATTTATCCAACCAGACACCCGCAGATCTAGATAAATGAAATTATCCGATGGCCTGTGTTCTGACACGTGAATTATTCTTATGGCTCTCAGCAGGACTTTCGCCTGGATGGCAGCTGCCATACTGGCCTCTGATACCTCTACTGTGGCAGCGTGATCAGAATCTACATATGAACTCTAGATATAAGAGCAACCAAAAAATAAGGGAGGGAGAGAAGGTGAGGAGATCTTCCTCCTTAAAGTGTAGTCCCAAAACTGTGTTTTGAGACAACTTGACAGTCCAAAGCTCTGTTGTAGAAGAAGGATATTGAACAAAAGTGTTCACTTCTACAAGCAACAGTTGACCCATCTTTTAACAGACCCTGTGAGAATTTATTTTTAGAGCACAGTAGGGTTTGCCTTCTGTGGGCAGTTGGGGTCAGGGATAACAGAATACCACTCTCCCACATTATCCTCCCATAACCTAAGAATATTTGCTTCCACAGCACTTTAAAGTCGCTTCATACTGCAGGAAACCTGGTTGAACCCCTTCTGCAGGGACTACTGCGTATTGGAGGGAGACTCCACCAGGCTCAGAAGGAAGAAGCGGGGTCAGCGGAACAGCAAGAAAGGGTCAGGCTGCCACAGTCATTTCTGCATCTGAAGGACTAGATTCGTCTTAGAAATTGTGCCTCTTAAAGTCTTCCCTGCTTAACAAGCCCTCTTCTACTTCAGGGACTTCGTTATACAAGATAGATGAAACACTCATCTTACTCTTTCAGCTCAAGATGCCGAAAATTTCTCTCCACTTTCAGAAGAAATAGTATTGCCTGCTGAAAAGCCTTCATCCTACAATCCTTACAGGCAAGCGGGACTCCAGGTTGCAGGGCAGCCTCTGCTTAACAACTCAGCAGGGATCTCCCTTCTGTAATGCTTGGGGGTCGGGAACCGCCGAGCCAAACAGACAGACCGGGGAGATCACAATGATTTCCCGAGACTGTGTTTCTCAATCTGTTTGTTGGGTGTTTCTGAATCCAACCGTTTGTCGGTGGGGACCTCGGCGCAAGCTCAGTGTGTAGGAACCCATCACCAGAGCAAGGTCCCTCCCAATCACTCTGCAGGAAGGGATCATCCAAGCCATGAAAGTGCATACGTGTATTTCTTCCTTCACAAAACAAGGTTCCGTCATTTTTCCACTCACTCAAAAAGACAAATATGGATTGAATGGAATTTCAAGTTTCATAAGGAATTATTTAACCCAGAGGCTAAAGCTCTTTTATATTTAAGTCTGAATTTAATTTGGAGCATAAAGAAAACTGAGGCATAAATTAGCACATATTGAGAACCTGATGCTAGAAAAAGTTGAATTAAATTTAAGTAGTAAACTAAAGAACCTACTTTGTTAATTTGCTGGATATTGTCAGTGATTAAATAAGTAACTTTGGTCAGATTATAGGCTCTCAAAGGCAAATCAAAATAATTGTGCATTGAAAAAAATCTTTGAACTTCATATGCATCCAAAATTAACAACTGGAAAAAGATACTTAAATCCACAGAAACCATGAGACTTGCATATTTTCATTTGTGTCCAAAGTTGCTGCATTTCTCTGACATGATTAAGAGCTCACTGATACCAGTATAAATCCAGTAACTCAACTCCCTACAGCCGATCTCACACTAAGGTACCACTTGTATATCAAAATAAAGCTGTTCAACACATCTGCCCTCCTGTGGTACCCAACCGTATTGCATGCTACAAAATGTTTTTAAGCTTCAATGTTAATTCTATTCCAAACGATACTAAGCTTAATTTAGAATGAAAAATAACAGCACACATGCACAGAAAACCTTCACAGTAAAGCTTAAAAACTGACAACATAAAGTTTAACAAAAATAGGACCAGGCATTTTTAATAGAAAATATTCCGATTCTATATCAACAGTCTTCCCCCCACCAGTCCTTTTTTTTTTTTTCCTTAAGTCTTTAAACCTGGTACTTAACTCCATCCATGAATTATTATGCAATATGTTGATCATGCTGTTTTTTAATTTCAATTCAACTGAAGAAGCATTGTTAAAAAGAATCACTAGATCCCAGGGGAATCAGGAAATTAAACTTTATTTATTGGGTTTTGACTTTCCCATAAGTAGATACAGCCATATACCATCTGATTACCATCTGAGGGGAGGCACAGCTTGAAAAAGAGCACTGCCAACGTGCCACTGGGCCATTGATTAATTAAGCAATAAGATGAGAAGGTCTGTCGCTTAGGGTCATTAATGCATGCCTAAAATGCCATTTGAGGCATGAATGTCTGGTTAGTATTATAGAGCCCGGTCCCACAAGAATTTACGTCTGAGCACAGTACATTTGTTGGTCTGTTTGCGTAGCAGGCACTGGCATTTGGAGGTATTAGAATCTACTGGACAATCTAAACACAGTATTTATTTTGGGGGGTGGAGGGGATGAGAGAGGGAGAGAGGATGTTTCACTTAAAATTTTAAAAAAACACTTCTGTTCCAGAAATTGCACGTGAGCTACAAAATTTTCCTCTCATTCCAAAAGATATTGAAAGAGATGGCAAAAACATACACACAGCCATTAGTTTCTTAAAATAATACGCTGGCAGGCAGCTAGATATGTCTGAAACTCTAAATACTTCATAGCAATTCTATGCAGAGGGAAGGAAATGCCGGTTACAGCAAAAGTTGAGAGTCAGGACTCCCCTCTCTACCTTGAGAGTCACGGCTTTGCTGCCGACTGAGCAGTTACCTCAGCACGGCAGCTGCCACAATCCGCAGAACAAGTCCTACTCCCGAAATTCTTCCTGGGGCTACTGGAAGGACGGATTCATTGCTCTTAGGGTAGTGCTTTATGCTCAGCATATCGCTACTTCTAGCCGTCCCACAGCAAGGGAAAAAAAGGTATTCCTAAGATTCTTCTGATTTTTCGGAACCAGCTGAGGTAGTCTGGAGAAGCAACCACTCTATACCCCTTCTGCCAGAGCTGCTACATTTTGTATGGAAAAGTTAAACATCAAGCTTGAAAGAAAGCACAGGATTTTCTCTAGTTTTCTAGTGGCCTGGGCACTCATCTGAGAGCAGGCAGACCTGAGTTCCAGTCCTTGCTTCAGTTAATGTTTCCTTCAAATTTAAAAGCCACGCAAGTATCCCAAACAAGGCAACCCTCTCTCTCTGGTGGGCGTCCTAACGCCCAGGCTAGATCGTCACACTCACTCACGTATTCATGTGAACTTTCTCTTGCTGATTTAATGAATATCTAAATATTCAAGGCATGTGAGACAGCTTCAGGAAGAGGAAAGTAAAGAAAACCAGCACCACTGCGTAATAGCCATAACTGTCCCCGTTAAACAATGCAAAACCAGCAGAAAGAATAGAATCTATTTCAAATGGGTGTTGTAGCAACTAAGCTCTTACACACAGACACGATAAAAGCTGCTTTTCATGTATCCTCTGAAGAACTCGACGCATTTGAACATTCTCCCAATTTAAAGCACAGTGGTGACTTAAGAATAATTGATTTGTGGATCTTTCCCTCAGTACAGGTTTGAACTTGGAGCTATCAAGACTAAGGCACTTCAGACTTGTCCAGAAGTAGCATTTTAAGAACCTGTAGAAGACTTCTGGGACTTGAGTGTCTCTACATGTCACCAGATTAACAGAAATTCAAATACCTATATTCTCTCCAAACTCTACAGAGTTTCCACTTTTGCTACAAACAGAATGAGCTGCACAGCCTCAGAAAGAAAAACATGAGATCACAGTGTTTGCTTGTTCTTTTTTTTTAAACCCAAATGTTCTTTTTTTTTTTTAAACCCAAACATGATTTCAACCCATTGGCTTACCAGGGGAGGTTCAGGTTTTGAGAATGGTTTCCCATGAGCTGGCTGAGAGATGCTACTATTCAGTCAGCACTGCAAGCCAAGCCTGGGATACTGTGACCAACTTTGGGTTGCAGACAAATAGGGCAGAATTCAGAAAAAAATTAGATAGTCAGAGGTACACGACTTGTGAGGAGAGACTGTGGAAAATAGGTTGGTTTGGTCTGGTCAAGATGAGGCTAAAACCAGTCGAGGGTACTTGAGGAACAGTTACAAAACTGATGCAGCCACACTTTTTGGTAGTACCTGCATTGGGAGGTGGCCATCACAGACAGCAGCCTGGGAGGTTTGGGATGGATGTTTGGAAAACAGAGTTCTCTAGCGCCGCACTGCAGTGCTGGCACAGGTCAGCTGGAGAGGTTGGGCAAGCTCCTCTTTGGAGGCTTTCTAGACTCAGATCAACAAAGCCAGAGCTGAGCTGATCCTGTGCTGACAAGGGCCTGGCTTGCACAGCAAGCTGGACTAGCCATGCCCCAGAGGTGCCCTCTGAGCAGCACTTCTTTGATTCTATTTGGCTGAAACTTAACCTATTTCAAACTACATTTCTTTCTGTACACCACATTGAAGAAATGATAATTTGAGATATTTCACTTTCAGATGAACCTACTGAAATAAAACAAACCACGATCAGACAAGAGAGCAAGCTGATAATGTGCTTTTCATAAATGCTACACAGCTGCCTGCCTGAATCATAAATTGGGTGCTTTAATGGTTCACTCACACCCACTACAGCCATACATCCAAATTAAGGTCAGTTAGGATTACTTCCCTGTTGAATAGACTTCCCTTTAATTAGATATTCCAGAGATAATGTTTTAACAGCTCATTACTTTACCACTTTCTTGGGGAAGTGGGCATTAAACATGAAATTTGGGATGAGGCAGCTCTGTGTGGTCCTTTCCCACTCCAGAGTGGAATGGGTCTCTGTACTTGACATCTACTACTCATTAGATAATATAGCAGTATCAGGGGGAGGTTAAAAAGTAATTTTTTTTTTAAAAAAAGACTGTGATTTAAAGATAGACATGCCTAATCTACAGCTTCTACCTAACTTCAGAAAATTTATTTCTTGTCAACCTGCATGGGCATTGCATCAACATAAACATTTCTATTGCATACAGGCCTACACTTTCAGTTCAAGATTAGCACCATCACAGTTACACCAGTATTTTACTCAGCTGGGAGAAAGTTAAACTAGTATGAGAACATTTATAGAAGCTTAATATTATGCACACTTGAACTGTATCACTGTAAATAAATCCTCACTAGTTTTGGGCTCAGATAGATGCTGACAGTGTGCAGCCCATGCAAAGAGAACGGCTCCTCTTCAGTGCAACATTTATAGCAAGTTGCTTCACTCAGACTAACCTTCAGAGTACACACTAAGAAACGACATTTCAGCTACATGGAGTGATTCGATTGTGAACAGAGAGCGATTAGATTAGCAGCAGATGACTTGGAAGTCAAGCTGCTGCATACCCACTGAATTACTAGCTCCAGGAGCAGCAGCAGCCCCCCTTCCGCTCAGCCCTCCCCACAGAGCAGAGAGCTCAGGCTTTAAGCATCTCTTTAAGCTTCTTTAGACACCCAGTAAAAAAAAATGCAAAATTTAAATCTTCCCTCTTATAGTACCAAAACCAATCTGCTGTCATACAATATCAACAGTTTGTCAGGATCAAGATGACGATTAAAAGCATTTCATAGGTCACAACGTTTCATAAGTGAAACAGCTGTACAAGCTGATATTCAGCTTACCAGGACATCACATGGCCCAAGAAACTCTTTTCTCAGACCTAGTTATCAGGGACCAGGGCAGAAAAAAGAACAAACCAACAAATACACTATAAACCAGTGGGCATAGCCATGCAGAGACCAGTATAGGGCTGTGCTCTAACCCAGGCAGCAGCCTGTCTTCAACCAGGGCAGGGGAAGTGAAGTGACTAAAAAGTTAAGTTGCCACTCCTCCCCTCAGCCAGATTAATCACCAACCTGAGCTGGTTGCGAGGTTCAGCTGATGAGTAGCAACTCATTAAGCTGAAGGAACTTGCAGCCATCTGGCCAGCCCCTTGGCTTCATTTTTTTAATCAGTTTCACAGAACAGAATCATAGAATAACTTCAGCTGGAAGAGACCTTGAACATCATCAAATCCAGCCTTTGTCCCAGCCCTATCAACCTACTAAACTATGTCCCCCAATGCAACATCCACCCGTCTCTTAAACACTTGCTCAAGTTCCGTGAATAAACACTCTTAAATTAACATGAGAGGCTTCTTAAGAAAGCTGTATAGACAGTCCCTAAACTGATAGGAGCTCAAGAGAAAAAACAGAGGGCAAGGAGAGCTGCCCATCCCAAAGGATTATTGTACAACACCTGTTGTTTCTGTAAAGAGGTGTTGGCTGCGTTCAAAACCTTAATAACCCTGTTCAGGGAAAATTTACAATAAACTTCCTTGATTTTCTAGTAGTTTTTTTGGGGGCGGAGGTTGTGGGGTTTTTTTCCCAAATAAAACAAGGTACAAAAAAAGTCCACCTTTATCAGCACCACCTAGAACACAACATCTGCTTCTCCAGAGCAGTATTTGACGGAGTTAACCCTTAGTATGCTCATTCAGCTGAGCCTACCTACACCCATCTGATCCCAATTAACTACCAGTCGGGAGCACTTGCCAGCGCTGACTAGGAAACCTTTATGGGCATTATCAGCCCTCCTCTTCCATCCCTCAAGAAGCAAAAAACCCCAATATTGGAAAAATATCTTGACTCAATAAGGCCTTCTTCTTAGAGACATTATTATCACAACATAAAACAAAAGTGATAGTTTCTATCCAAAGTACACAACGTTATGATTTTCTGGAATTTATCTGGGGTGTTTATCATTAATTTTGAAATTCAGTGTATTGTGCCTCATATTATTTACCTAAGAAACACAACCAGAGCACGTGATATGTGGGAATCACCTGTTTTGTTCAGCCCAGTATAGTGTATTTCAGTTTCTATAGAGGTTTCATGATCTCTCCAGTTTATCCTCTGGAATCTTTATCACAGTATAGTTGTGAACATGTATTAATCTAGTTACTTAAAAAAAATATAAATCTATGTTTGAGATCAAAATGTGATGAAAAAAAAGGGGGCAGAAAAGAGGTCTGAAATCTTTCTCTTGGTGTTTTAAGGCATAACAAACTCCAGCAATTCATTTCATCACATCCAGTTGTAATGCTAAACCACAGATAAACATTACCAATGTAGCAAGAATGTGTTTCTTCCTTCTGAAGGAGGTCCAAGATTGCCCTCTTGAGTATGCCAAACAGCATGGGGTACTTCATTTACCATGTGATTGGCACACGCTTCACTTTTGAATCAGTTTGGAGATGAAATTGTTGGCTAAAGCTCTGGAAATTCTGACTCTGGAGCTGTCAGGCAGGCTGTCTTTACTTTGAGAAAAAATAATTCTTCTTAAACACTATGTTACTTGGCCTTTTATCTGTTTTTACGTTGTTCGTTAGTGTTTTGCATTTCAACATATTATGCAGCACCCCAAGAACTTTAGTAGGGGGAACTTCATAAAATAAAAAAGTTTACTATTTCAGCATGTGTTAATAAAATTGCTATGTTTGGGGAAATATTCTAATACAATCTATTTTAATGGCACACAGAAAGTCAGCCTTTGCATGCTAATAAAAAAAAAAGCCAGAAATCGTTTCTTAACATCCTTTTCAAGGCATCTCTCACAAAGCAGAGAATTCCAAGGGTTGAGGGTTTATTTTTCCACTTATCTTGTAAACAAAGGAATTTATGTCATAAACTGATGCTTGAATTTTTCTAGTCAACATTATTTTGCATAGCAACAAGCTTCTTTCCAGTACATTTTAAGCCACACTTTGGTTTATTATTTTATTGGTATTAATGGAAATGAACCAGAAGAGGAAAACACACTATTTGGAGGCCTGACTCTAATGCCTTCCATATCCTAAAGCCCGTAAGTGTTCTGGGAGCAGAGTCCTTGGAGAACTGGTTCTGAATTCACTTCCTCAGGGACACACAACTCTAAAATCATGAGTTCTTTTCAGATCCAGTCTGCCTCAAACTCAAACCCTCCTGAAGCCTTCCACTCCCAGCCTGAGCTTTTTTCCCCCCTCACTGCCATGAGTGACGCACACACACGTATGCTCACGTTTTGTGAGAGCACAGCAGGCAAATGTTGTTTACAACATCCTTACTTAAACACCCTTTATTCACACAACTGCCGTGTTATCACCAAACATACTTTGCACAGCAATTTAACGCACGGTTTGTTTTTCATCCAGTTTCTCTAATCGCTTTAGTAACCCACTTTCACAGCCACAAAAGGTTTCTGAAAAGTTTCTCTCTTACCTGAACACTTGGCTCTCGGTTGTGGCAAACCCTGAAGGATCGAGCTCCATTATATACTTCTGTCAACACAGATGTTGTCAGCTGCCTGAGGTACAGCCACGCCACTGATTCTGAAGGTGAAAGAGCTTTTGTATCGAGATGAGGGTCAACCAGTATCAAATAACACAAGTACAATCACTACCTCTGTTCTCCTAATAGAGGTATTTCTAAAAATATGTACAGCCATGATTTTCCTTATAATGCTCCCCTTCATTAGAATTTTTATAGTAACGTATGTCCTCCGAGGAACAGGATTGTTGATTTCAATGAACGCTCAGTGGTACCACAGCATTCACTTTGCACAAATGTTTACTTCATCTTCCATTTGAGTAACAAGGAGTTCAGATCTTGAGAGAAGGCTCTGACTACGGTAAGTCAGCGCTACAGAGGTGGTTTTGTAATTAAAATGACTTGTTGGGCTGCCATTTTTTTTTTCTCAGGAAAGGGTCACCAATGCAACATTCTTCTGTGTGGTGTTTTGGATACCGCCTATAAAACGGGCTCTTGGTATTTTGATGTGCCACAAACGACGTCTGGTAAATGGTTGAGCCATCTTTGCTGCTAGGAACTGATTCGGGAGCCCATAGGAAGTAGTTCTGTGGGTTCTGTTGCAATCTCTCTGGCTTCACCTTCCGCCGGCCCATACCCTAGAAAAAAAATATTAAAGCAAAAATTCATGTAAACATATGACTTAGAATCACAGTTTCACAGATTAATCTTGCAACAGTCACTGCCCCACTGGGAAGTTAACAAAGCTGTTACCACAGTGATTTCGAGAAGTCATAGTTGATCTTTAGCAAGTTAAAAATAATATCGTCAGACTTGCCTGTATGAACATCTCTGGCTGCATATATAATGGGAAATCTGCTGACCTTCCACCTCATAGTACTAATAAACCACTGAAACTTTGCATTTCTGTAGCACACTGTATACTCAAGGCTATTTAGCTACAGTCAGCTAAATTAATCTTCAGAGTAACCCAGAGAAATAGCTTAATAATTTTATGTTCGGACAGCAGTAAGGAAACAGAGAGACTATGAAATCTGAATCTTCAAAGCTATCCCTTGTCCAAACACAGAGAGATGAAACCTGGTTTTCACACTCCATAGCTTGCAGGAAATTTATTTAGAATTATGGTCGATCACTGTCTCTAAAACTATGAGACGCTGCACAAAGTGAATAAGGAAGGCAAAAAAATCCAGGTCCAAGAGAGCCCAAAGTCAGAGAAACTTTCAATATCACAATTCTCTGCTTCCTGCTCCACTCATTATCCTGTGAACCACACTATTTCTTTTGCTGCCTAGAAAGATGTCAGCAATCTAAGAAAAGTGTGAAAATAGGAAACTGTGGCACACACAGAAAAGCCCAGAACAATTTCAGTTCTATTCAAAGCTGTGACTTCCGCAACATCCATTTAAAGAGGTATATTATAAAGAGATATTGATTGGAAAATTGTACATTGTGGAAATATAGTGTGGGTGTCCCATGGATTCTGGTTAATCTTATGACAAAGAGGAGTCTGAACTGAATATGCAGCAGCGTGAATTACAAGTGGAGAAAAGACACTGTGCTTTATATCTGGCAGACCGGGAAATAAGAAGTTGCTTGTTTTTTAATCAGTCCTGGGCACTTACCAAATCAAAATACTCTCCCACGTTCTCTAGAGAGTGTCTGTTGTCATGAGAAGAAAATGGGAAATTGTTGTTCCTTGTTTTCTGGAAAGAAAAAAAAAATTATAGCAAAAAATAAAAAAGAACTTTCACATATCTTGTTTAGAGTCTACTACCCTTACTTCTTACATTCTGACAGGTGCTGGATTAGAGCTGCCTATGTTTCAACACAGAAATCATATTCATGTGTCAAACATTCAATTGCACAAAATTTTGTAGGTGTAACGTGGACCGTCTGTATTTTGTTTTATTTCAGTTTAGTGAAGTGGGTTTTTTTACAAAATCATTGGAGGATTCACATTCCCTTGACTTGCTCAATATGTACGTGATTACTATAAAAGTGTGAATTATCAAATGAGAAATGATACATTCTGTCTGCAAGCAGCCAAACGCTAGGTATATGTCAGGACTGCCTTGTTTGATTCACTAGTAAGCCTAAAGCTAATTAAAATGAACTACAAAAGGGACCTCAAAACTAAATTAATCTGTGATTAATGTACTGAATGTCATGTACTCTGCTTGTTGCAGGGAAAGTGGAGGAGGTATTAATTGCATAACTAATTTATAATCTCATTCTTTTACATAATGTTCATCCAGTCTCTAAAATGAAAGTAGGATTTTAAAAGAAAAAAGGGAGAACTGCAAAAGAATTATTTTGAAAGTAAGTTAACATATGTAATTCATTTAAAGTTTGTTTATCATATGTCATTGAAATGCTGTTAGTGTAGCTCAAATCCGAAATACTGAAAACTCTTCTGGACTACTAGATTGTTTTTCTTCCCCAAGTATTATTTTCCTGCCACACATTGGGAACTTTATGTTTTTTTCTGTAAATGTTCTAGCCATGTTTACTTTTAACATTGTGGAATACATTTTTCATCTTCCAACTATGATATTCAGCTCCAAACGGAGGAGCAAGTTTTAATGTAAAACAATTTAAAAAACCACATTTCAACAGTAAAGGGAATCCAAATCAGTTCTAAAGACAAATGTAACTGGAGGCCTGATCCAGCAAGAAGAATCAGCAAATAAATACAAAATTTGCCTGCCTGGCATCAGCTGCATGCTCACATCTTGGGTTTTTTGGTATCCTAGACAGATTCTCTACCTTTTTTAGCTATATGTCACACAGATTCAACCAGACTGTAGTTCAATGGGTAAGTAAATTCCATGGATACATTCGTATATATATGTTTAAAAATAAGCACCTTCTAAGTCAGTAAAATATAAGACTTACAAAAATATCTTGCTGCAATTACAGGTCAATCTTAACATTTTAGGAATAGTGTTTATTACTAGTGACTATATGCTGTAGAAAAATTGAAAACCAAGATGGTAAATATTGAATACCAGCTCTTGGAAGGATTCCACATATTAACCAAAGGTTAAGAAAATCTGTTGCAGAATAATTATCGGACTATGATCAAGTAAGAAATAAGAGGTAATATAAACAGTGCTATATTTCTCAGAAAAATAATTAACCTCACAGCCAGTGAGTTCCATACTACAAATTGATGCGAGACATCCAGTTTCACATGCGATGAGCTTCCAACGCTCTATCACCACTTTTAAAAAAGTCACATAAACAAGCTTCCTCAGATTGTTCCTGTGACCTCACATTTTAGCCTTTAAATGCATCTTCATACTCTTACTGCTGATCTCATCTTAATTCTTGATTTATGACAGACACGAATTCCACTAACTCTTTTTAACAGTGAAGGGCTGCTAAATGCAAGACATAAAATACCAGGTGAACAGCCCTATCAGTGTTGAGAAAACATCTGTCTCGCCCAGCTCTCCTTTTCAGACAGTGGCTAAGGCCTGCTGTGCCACAGAAAGGTATACATAATATCAACATAATGTATACTCATGTTACAGTGCACCCTTTTCCTTTTCCTTTTCCTTTTCCTTTTCCTTTTCCTTTTCCTTTTCCTTTTCCTTTTCCTTTTCCTTTTCCTTTTCCTTTTCCTTTTCCTTTTCCTTTTCCTTTCACTAGCCCCGAGCTCCCCTTTTAAATATTCCTTCCTAACCCATTTCTGTTCTTCGTTGTAGGAAAAATCTGTAAAATAAATTCAATGTAATTGCTATGCCTATAGAAAATGAAAAGAGAAAATGTTCTGTGCGCAAAGTGGGTGGATAAAGCAAAGCTCAGTGTCAAGATAAAATAAGGACATTAAAATGTACTTACAAAATTGTAACAGTTTAAATACTGGTGATTTTAAAATATTGTATTTTGTTGGCTTCCAAAATTGCCCCAAATCTCCTCATTTTTCAGCAAGCCTCAAAAATGTTTCAGATGGGAAGCTTCTAACTCTTTCACAATAAAAAAAAAAAATTCTTTGCCTCAACACACAGAATGTCTGACATCCATTTCAAAACAGAACATCAAATTTCAATTAAACGTTCTTACAGGGCTTTACACACAGCTTTTGGACTGAGATTGATCGTAATACATTCTGGCACACAAACGTGTCTCAAACAGCTTTAGCAGATAATAGAAGGGAAAAGTAACTGATGGTGGAAATCAGCAACAGCTATAGCAGGACTTTGAATACCCAAAATTATAATTGAGTAAGAGCAAAGTGTTTCTCCCTTAGTGCAGCCAGCAATCACTTTATTCCCTGAGGCACAAAGTCTGCCAGTCTGCTAGGACTGCTTTGCTAACGACTGTAAGCGCTGCTCTTGCTTACAACTTAGCAAGTGACATCTTGCAGAAAGGAGCTTTGTGAATCGACTGTACCGTCACAGGAACTCACCAGCTCCCGAAATTTGTACGCCAGCGGCAATTTATCCTCAGCATACCGAGCCGCTTCTGCGTTGTGGACCTGTTCAAGCGCAGATCTGGTAGTTGACTGAGGTAGACTCTTGCATACTCCAATATGAGCAAACTAGAAAATAACGAAAATTAAGACTCATTAGGAAAAGAAAAAGCCGACAACATAAAATCCCCCAAATAAATCGTGAACATGGACAAAATCATATCTTCCCATTTATTATTTTTATTATTTGGATTGCAGCAGCACCTAGTGGCCTCTGGAAAAATGAAGAGCTGTGCACACACACCACAACCGCTAGCAAAAAGACCTCGTGACTTAGATCAGTGCAACACAAGGATCTTATTTCTCCAGGAACTTTCAAAAAATTGTTTATACAGTGATGAAACACCTGTCGAAACCACTTAGGCCATAACGTCTTTTTCTTTTTTCCCCCCATTGAGGCACTTCTCCTGAGGGCGAGAACTGACGCAACAAAAATGAGGTCTAAATATAAAATAAGAGACTTCCAGTGTTGTTGGAAAACTCAGCGAAAAATCCTGCCAGCGTTTGCTTTAGTACGATTCCTCTGAATACCCAGGGCACTTTTTCCTCAGGAATGGGAAACCTCGTTTTTGGCTAGAGGACAAAGTCCCCTTCAGAAGGGTGCTTTTTTCAGGAGTTTAAGGAATACAAAGCCTGGCACGGGACACGGGGGTTCCCACCAAATGCTTACCCAGGCACCCGGGCACTCGCTGGGTTGGGATGGCCTCCCTTTGGGCATGGCTCCGTGCTGCCGCTCTCGCAGCCGCGGGGTGCGGGCTCCTTGGTCACCACTTGTTCCGCTCACAGAGGGGAATGGAACCCCCTCACCATGACTCCAGCTCCTCCCTGGCTGCATCACTGAGTGATTCTGGGAAGATCCAGACAAGCAAAGGCAACGCAGCTCTCACCCGCCTACTGCAGAAGGGGAAGGCGGGGAAAGTTGGTAAGCGCTGTCTTAAAATGAGAGAAAAATTGATTTTTTTATGAGTTTGAGCATGAACTTGTAAGCATCCATGCAATCTACCTGTCGGCACATGCCGCCCAGGCAGAGGTTCAGGGAAACACGTCAGGGGCCGGTTAGCTCAGTCAGTTGAGCTAAGGTTGCGGGTTCGATTCCCGTTCGGTCCCCATGTGTTGCCTGATCTAGTTGAGAGGTGGCGTCCCTGGCAGCTGGATTAAAATGATCTCTAAGGTCCCTTCCAGCTTAGGCCATTCTATGATGATTCTATAACCATGTCCCTCGAGGAAGGTGAGGGTGGCACGGCACTGCAGCGGGGATGCCACTTGCCTGCAGGCCCCAAAAGTCCCTAGTGTGCACGTTTGCATCACACAGTCCCTGAAATGGATGCAGCAGACTTTTTTTTGTTGTTACGCGTAACATTTTGTAACACGTCTTTATGGATGGGGAAGTGGAATGTAAGGCTTACTCCACAGAATGAAAAACTGGGGCCTCCAAGCCCTTGCTCACCATGAAATGAGCCTGTGGGTGAGCTGTAGATGAGGGAGAATTTCTCATAAAACCAGACACTCGTATGCTAAGTGGCCTGTTCTTCAAGGCTAACTTACGTGGGAATGGGTTAGCATAGCTGGCAAACAGGACGACTAAAAACTTGGCTGAGTTAAGTATGAACGATTCAGGCTTAGCCATTTACAAAGTACAATTACAAAATTCCTGGGGGAAAAAAATCTAGTTTTCCATCATACTATCATAGGTAATGATATTGGGGAATGCTAGCTGCCATCACAGAGTTTTTCAAGGCTTTCTTCTAAGTGACCTACTTTGTTCCACTTAACTACCCCTTGAACTTTTGATAATACAGATAAGAGCGATTATTTGGAACTTGTTATTAATTGTGCCATGCTGCAAGCTACTTCTAAGTGCAAAAGTAGGTAAATTACTTTTATGGCCGTTTACAGAGGCAAATGTAAATCTCGCTCATGAAGATTAAAGCACTCCAGATAACGTAATTTTGGTTAAGGGAAAAAACAACCAACCAGCAATTATAAATGAGCAGTAAAGAGCTGCACGTTCTGAAACACTTTCATGATTATATTGTTGCCTCAGCCTTGACTGTAATGCCCTGCACCAGTGTCTGAATATGCCAGAATCAGATCAGATCAGCAGACTGGAGATAACCCAAGCTATTTTTAAGACTAGGCCAGCGATAGAAACAGCTAGACACGGATAAAGAACAGGAAAGGCAGAGGATCTCGTAATTGGTTTTAATTCCATTCTATTCATTCTCAGCCTCAGTAACTTGATGCTCATTATTGCAAACTCGAGCAGCCTTTTGGCTTTTAGAGTATTGCTCCACTAAAAAACTTTTTTTTCTCTGAAGGGATGCAACAGATTTATATTTACCACTGTTTTCCAGTGAGATCTTGGTAAAGCTGACAAGGATGACACTTAAAAGGTCACTATCATTGTAAAAGGAATCTAAGTGAACACAAGGAATAATTAAACTAAGGACAAGTGCCAGTCTGCAATGACAGCAGACACAGGTCCAATATAATAAAAGTTGGACTAAAATCACTTTAAAACATTATCTTAAATGATTAAATTCCTTAAATTGATTCTATATGTGCACTTTCATACCAAAGTGTATTGCTGTACTTCCCATGCTGCTGTTACTGCTGGAACACTTATGCCTTGTGTTAGTAAAAAGAGGCAAAATTAGAGTATTTTAGGTTGGTTCACGAAGGAAACAGGGCTTATGCAACTACACTTTCTGCCTCTGAAACCCCGCGATAATTTTCAAATCTCCAGGCCAACTTTTGAGCGAAAGAAAGAATTTCGAAGATGACCAGGATCACCCGAGCTCCATCAGGGTCAGCACAGAACAGGAAAGTACCCCGGTAAAGAGAGAGAGGCCCTGGCCCCGTTGCTCCACAGATTGCATAACAGGATGACGGGCAGCTAGCACATTCCCCGCATAAAGAGATCACCTAAGAGGAAAATAACAACTATTAAAACCCCTTTGGGCACTACTCAAGGCACCATTTGCTCGTTCAGGCCATCAGAGCGAAGCCTTCCCCAAACCCGCTGTACAAGCAGAGGCCGGCCGCTCCTGCTCCTGCTCCCCCACGCCTTGAGGAGCCCCCCATCAAGTTTTCGCCTGTTTCACAGAGGTCACAGTTACCCAGAGCGCCTGTAGAGCCCATCACTAGTCCCTGGTCCCTTACCTAAGCTACCTAACAGGCTCGGTACCGCTCCTTGCCCGGCACAGG
>NW_009714102.1:0-206 GCF_000703405.1 Apaloderma vittatum | reverse complement strand
CAGCTCTGTTTGCGGATTGCCCTTTTCACCTTTTTATTGTAATATTTTACAAATAAATTTATAAATTAACCTATTGGACTCTGAGCATTTATAACAACAGGATCGCACCCTAAAAGCTGCGGCACCCCACGGACCGGCCTGACCGGACCAGGTGGGGCGAGCTGGAAACCGCCCAGCAAAGTCAAACCGGCGGCTCGAACCGGCTG
>NW_009714101.1:20022-23016 GCF_000703405.1 Apaloderma vittatum | reverse complement strand
GTTCAGCAGACTCCCTTTTAGTTTGAGCATGAAAAACAAACCAGACAGTATCTGTTCCTGCTCTTACTGAAACTGGGGGGGAAGTGTGAGAAAAGGAGTGTTGATTGCTGACAGCTCAGTTCCTCCAGGATGGAGAGTAAAAAATGAAGTAACCCTGGCAGCATGGGGCCACACTGCCTGGAGAGCCATTAATTACCCGTCATTGTCTTTGACTTGTTACATCAGGGTGGAGCAAAGAGTGGACACAGCAGAAGAAGCCAGCTCTCACCCTAAGAAAACAGAGTTTCTTGTTATTTTGCAGGAGGTTTGAAAATAGTGGGATGCAGCTCAGACAGGACCAAGTTCTGGAGGAAGAAGCGTGGGGATTATTCATGAATTTGCTTTATTTCCTACCTCCCTGGGGTACCATGGTGGCAGGGGAAGGTAGAGAGGTCAAGCTGGTACCTGAGGGATGAGGACAGGGTGAACTTGTCTATGGACAGCTGGAATCAATGATGAGTTTAGGAAGCTTCACTGAAAATCTGACCCTTTTGAGGTATGTGAAGGAAGACAAGAAGGAATCATCTACATCTGCGGTTTTCAACCGTATCCTTTGTGAACCCTCAGTATACCACAACAAAAAGGCAAACCAATAAGATCCTCCCAGCTGAATCTACTTTTCTTGGGCATCTTGATCAGATCTCTAGAAAACCACAGGCTCCTGGGGATTCCATAGGTTGAAAACTTCTGGAGGACACAGAGACAAGGGTGAAGAGGAATTTTCAGGGCAAATCATGACGGGAGAAGATCAGATGTGGAAAAAGGAGCAGCTGTGGACATGCATTAAGCCTTAGCAAAGCCCCTTTCCTGGTGGGGTGACAGGAGCTTAAATACATCATAGAATCCTAGAATGGCCTAGGCTGGAAGGGACTTTAGAGATCATCTCATCCAACCTCCCTGTCATGGGCAGGGACGCCTCTCAACTAGATCAGGCTACTCAAAGCTCTGTCCAACCTGGCCTTGAACACCTCCAGGGAGGGGGCAGCCACAACATCTCTGGGCAATTTATTCCAAAGTCTTGCCACCCTCGGATTAAAATCACCTGGGAGACCAGAAAGAAGTGGAGCTGTTCTCTGCCTTGGTCAGCGCAAGAGAGATTCATGATGAGTGGGTGGGCAAATTCTGTTTACATCATAAATCACGTAATCTCCATCCACCGAGGCTGGGGAGCTGCAGCTGGTGGAGGGGAAGCTCATGAGGACTGTGGGAAAGGTCCTTTGGGGAGGGCATCAAGAGAGAGATGGAGGAGCAGGTTAGCAAGAGAGGTCCTCTGCACCTGCAGACCTTAGCCCCTTGGAGCTCTCTGTGTACACACGAGGGTTGTGCTCTTAAGCAGTGCTAGATGGGGATGTGACTTGCTGGTTCACAAATGGCCAACCTGCAGGGTTGGAGAAATGTGGAGAGTTACCACGCAGGATGGGAATCAGCTTCCTGAGCCCAGGATGGTCCTACTAAATCCATCCATCCCACCCTATTGCAACCCCATCTTCAGGCTGCCTGTAAATCCTGGCTTCACTGCCCAGCACCCCCAAAACTAGATTTAAGGATGGCAAAGGGTGGTTAGTTTTCTAAAGGAAGCTGGAGAAGACCAGGTGACACCTTTGGCCGGTTAGTGTGGGCTGCCTCCACTCAGCCTCGCCACCTGGACTTCAATTTTCTCTTCCAGACCCTCAACCAATGGTTCCTTCTTCCCTCCAGGTGGGAAGACCAGAGAGCAAAATCCATCCTTCGCGCTGGCCCCTTGCCATTTGTATTTTGCAGCAGCAGCTGTTGCCCACTTTATGCATACACATCAGCTCGCCTTTCTTTTCACCCCCCTTCACTCCCTGCTCCCCCTGCTCTTCCTCCTTCTCCTCCTCCTTTGACTGCTAGCTGATGCCAAGTCAGAAGCTTGACAACCGCAGTGACATTGTAATTTTCTCCTTGGCAAAGAAACTGCAGCGGTCTGGGTTGTCTGAGCACATGCACAGTTAAAAAGGGGAGTGGAGCGAGGGAAGGAAAGATGGGACCTGATTTGTAAAGATCACTGCGGTTTTGGAGGGAGAGGTTTGACCTGCTCAAGTAATGTGCTGGGTTAAGGTTCCCTCTGGACTGGAAGGCAGCAGTTTGGATGTTGGACGATCATCCTCTTTAACTGAGTGGTCAAGACTGACACTGTTTTTGCCAGGCTACAGCTCCACTTGTGATCTCCATGGGGAGGTGATTCATGGGGCATTGAGAGGGCCATAGAATCGTAGAATCAAAGAATCACAGAATCGTAGAATCGTAGAATTGTGGAATGTGTTGGGCTGGAAGGGACCTTTGAAGGTCATCTAGCCCAACCTCTCTGCAATAAAGAGAGACATCTTTAACTATATCAGGTTGGTCAGAGCCCCATCAAGCCTGACCTTGAAATAGAATTGTTTAGGTTGGAAAAGACCTTTCAGGTCATCAAGTTCAACCATTAACATAGCAATACCAGTTTCACCACTAAACCATGACCTGGAGCACCACATCTACACCTCCAGGGACGGTGACTCCACCACTTCCCTGGGAAGCCTCTTCCAGGGCTTGACAACCCTTTCAGAGAAGACATTTTTCCTAATATCCAATCTAAACCTTCCCTGGTGCAGCGTGAGGCCATTTCCTCTTGTCCTACATGGAACTGCTTGGATTGCCTCGTAGCACTGGGGACAAGAGGTTGTTTTTTCCACTCAAAAGTGCAGAAGGGGATGCAATGAGGCATGCAAAGTCCCTTTGTAACCAGACCACGGGTTGGGAGTTCTAGTGCTGGCACAATAATGTCTGAGGATGGGACTGTGGGATCCCCACAATGTGAACCTCCTCTGCACTACCGCTCTCAACCCATTTAGTCAAAATCATTATAATCCTCCTTGGCGGGGGGCATTCCCCTCCATTTGTGGTAGATGATACTCACTCTCCGTTAATGCCCACCTTAAATAATTCGCAGAATGG
>NW_009714101.1:7288-19983 GCF_000703405.1 Apaloderma vittatum | reverse complement strand
GGGGTTGCAGCAAATGTGTAATTATATTTAATCTTCCCACACTCAAGGAAGCAACAAAACATCTCTCTTCATCTATTTAGTCAAAACACGGCATCATCGTTGCTCTACTGCTCAGGAACAATAAAGATGCAAATAATGTCAACACCTCCCAGGCTTTTGCCAGGACGGTTACTGGGGAGAATATTATTGTGTTCTGATTACTTTGTATAAAATCCACTATCAGTGCCTGTGTGTGGTTTTGCTTCTTGAGGATGCAGAACTGAAATGGAATGAAAATCAGAACCGCCGTTGCTGCTGCTGCTTGGCCCCCCTACATGTTTTAGTCCTGGAGGCAGATTTGAGGTCTTCAGCTGGGCTGGGGGCAGAGGTGCATGCCTGGTTTGTGCTGCCTGGTGTTTCTCGAGATGATGGGGTCTGGCGGGGCAGATAAATTTCCAGCCTCCTTCCAATCCCTCTGGCTGCTCTGTGACCAAGTTTAATATGTAGTGTTTTTAGGGGGACCCCGGAATTCCACTTCACCCCTTCCCTTCAGTTTCCTGGGGGTGAAGAGTCTCACATGCTTTGAGATTGAGAGCAGATGGAGCCTCTCCACCTCCATACCATGACCTGGGGACAAACCTACGGCAGGTCTATGCTGCAAATGGGAGTAGGATATGGGTGAGGAAGAGGCCAAGCCATTCCTGAGTGGTGGAGGAAGAGAGGATGGGATCCTAGTCTGAGAAACAGTGACAGAGCGAGCTATCAGCATTTCTGAGCTACATCCAGGTTTTCCTTTCACTGACAGAGTAGGAATTTTTTGGGGCCTGATTTTCTTTTTGGCAATCCCCAGGACGTGGTGTTTGGGGCACTTGTAGGAAAACAGTGGGCTGAGCTGCGGTGACACGGCTGGGAGTCACAGCTGCCTCCTCTTCAGCGTGAATATGCAAGGCAGGTAAGGTCAGTTACATCTGTCCAACAGCTGCTATATATATGGGCAGATCAATATTTATATCTGAGCAATACAGAGCTAGAATGATGGGACAAGCAACCTTGGCAGGGGCAGATGGGTGGGTAGGGTGGGGGTGCGTGAAATGACCAGTGTGTAGGGTCAGTGAGATGGAGCTGGAAGGTCAGAAGACCTTTGAACAAGATAAACCAGAGCTTTTCTGGACTCAGGGCTGAGTGATGGAGATTGAGGCTGGGGAAAGACCACCCTGAGGGTGACCTTAGGAAGCCAGGCCAAGTAGCCAGCTCCAGCATCATCTCCTGCTGATTTTCTGCATCCCAGAAGCAGGGTGGTGGTGGCTCCCAGTGGCTTCTCCGTCCTGGAAAGATCCAGGTTTATGTCAGTACAATGAGTGCCAGCTCTTTCCCCGAAAGATTTTGTTACCCATCAACAACAGCCACGAACCGCTTGTCACCTGTGACGACATGAGCTGCATCATATCGCTTTAATTACTGCTGATAGGAGGCAGTGACAGACATTTATCCAAAAAAAGAATCCATTGCTCCTGAATGAAATATTTAGCTGAAAAGTGAATGGCATCTCTGATAGGGGAGTTGGAAAAAAAAATCAAGAAAAGAGGTAAAAAGATGCATGATAACTAGATATGTGGTACACGTGTGAGGTTCATATTCTAATATCTAATGTAGGAGGTTTTCTTAGTGTCAGCGTGCTGCTCTAGAATTATTTCCCAGTAGCACGGGCTGGTTGACAAAACTCTGTTTCCAAACACTCTCTCCTTGGAATAGTACTGATATAAAAGTAGAATTACACTGTAAATATGAAGATTTCTTTTCTTTTTTTTTTTGCCAAGAAATTTAGAAATAAATAAGACGTGCTTTTCAGTTTGGCTTGAATTGAATTCTTCTCATCCTGAAGTGTTGAAAAGCTGTGGGTTTTTTTGGAAAGCAAAAGACGTAAGGCTCATATTTGAAATGCAAGAGATTTTCTGGATATTTCATTAATTACCAGCATGAGAATAAGTAAAGATTAAACAGGAGTGCTGTCCCTAGAAATCAAAATTACAGTGAGTTGTTCATTTGCAAAAACTAATGTATGCAGATCTGAAATCCTGTTTGGTTCCACCAAACTGACAGATCCTGGGCCTGCTCCTTCCCCGCCTTGTTTCAGTTCATGTTTCTTTCTTCCCCTTTTTGGTGGAGGAATTGTATGATAAATATTTTACTCAGTTTAATCTCAGACCAACGAGTTTCAAAGGGGCTGTTCGATGTGTTTCTTTGTTGTCCTTCAGCTCTGCAGGTGCTCATGCTGTGGCATGTGCCTGCACTGTTCAAAGCCAGTGAAATCAGTCTTTAAAATCCGACGAAAAAAACAACGTAGGTGCCTACAACTACTCTGAAAAGAGATTTAGGCTCCTTAGGTCATTTCTGTGGCTTGGGTGCTCTTTGTCCAGCCCTGCTAGAAGTCCACAGTGTTTTACTGCCTACCCGTTATAAATCACAGCTGCCCTGATGGCCCCACTGGTGCAGCCTGTCCCACGGTGTGTTTCCACGCTCAGGTGATTTCTCCCTCTGGCATTGCTTTCTTGCCCATTCTCTAATCGTTTTGTGCTCCAGACTCTGTTTTTCCTTCCTTCCTCTCACGCCTCAGCCCTTCGCTTCAACTGTTTATCTCACAGATGAAACCTTCTGAGATGCTCTTTGCAGACAAAAAAGCCGGCAGTCGTTTTCTTCCAGTACCTCAATAGCGATGTCTTCAAAGATGTCTGACAAATCACCCAAGTGAGACCTCTCATCCCTGCGCTTGTGCTGCTGTCTGTAGTCAGGGCAGGGTTTTAGGTGGCTTTTCCATGGTCCTCATGGCTTTCAGTGGTGTTTAAATGCAACTGAGAGGTGGGAACTGAAGAGTGAGGAAGGTGAGTTATTTATTTCAGTCTGATGTCCACCCTGGGAAAGTCAGCAGCTCTGAGACAGGCTCCAGGGTTACAAAACTCTCCAAGGACCAGGGACGTGTCTGCCTTCTCCCCCATCCCTTACCTCCCTGTCACCCTCAGAGCCCTGTGACACCTCTTCAGCCATCAATGCCTACATCTTCCTTCACTGTCCTCAGGTTCAACCTGTGTACCACCAACCCTGGCTCTTATTTTACGGCATCTCCTCTTCCTCCCCCATGCCTCCCACCACCCCATCCCTGTCATCCACGTTTCCCAAGATGTGAGTGTTTTCCACCATTTAGACATTAAGATTTCTAAAGCATCTGCTCAAGGGTGGCAAATATGACGTAGGCCAAGGGATGACTCATTTTAGAGAGATGCTGGAAGGCAGATACAACACCCAAGACCACCTCCAATGGCACTGGATGCCTTGGATGGGAAGTGAACTGGTGAGACCACATCTGGAATATTGTGTCCAGTTCTGGGCCCCTCAGTTCAAGAAGGACAGGGAACTGCTGGAGAGAGTCCAGTGCAGAGCAACTACGATGATTAAGGGAGTGGAGCATCTCCCTTATGAGGAAAGACTGAGGGAGTTGAGTCTCTTTAGTTTGGAGAAGAAGAGGCTGAGGGGTGACCTCATTAATGTTTATAAATACGTCAAGGGGGAGTGTCACGAGGATGGAGCCAGGCTCTTCTCGGTGGCAAACAATGATAGGACAAGGGGTAATGGAATCAAGCTAGAACACAAGAGGTTCCACTTAAATTTGAGAAGAAACTTCTTCTCAGTGAGGGTGACAGAGCCCTGGCCCAGGCTGCCCAGGGAGGTTGTGGAGTCTCCTTCTCTGGAGACATTCAAAACCTGCCTGGACATTCAAAACTTTCCCTTCCTGTGTAACATAATCCAGGTGTTCCTGCTCTGGCAGGGGGATTGGACTAGATAATCTTTTGAGGTCACTTCCAACCCCTAGCATACTGTGATACTGTGATACTGTGATACTGTGTGAACTCGATGCTCGATTCAGTTTCCTAAACATTTCTGCTGCCATTGAATACCCCCCCACACCCTGCCTGGCCTCCATCTGCCCAACTGGTAGGTGTCCAACTGTGCAACGAATGTTTATGCTCCTCTGTAACTACTGGAGATCTGTAGATCCACTCAACTCCTCCAAAATCAGAGCTCTTTGGTCAATGGAACAGTCTCCCACCTGCAGTGAGCTGTGGGTGAGCTCTACTTGACCATACACACTCAGATCCCGAGCTGCAACTTGGCATTCCCTTTGCTAGGCAGGAAGTGAAGAAACACTCTCCCCACCATCTCCACATTTCATTGCAGGCCACGATGACTAGCAGAGGTGGGAGTCTTCCAGAAAGCTTGGACAGAAGCAAGCTCTTGCAACATACTCAAAAACAATTGAGCTATTGTGCCTTAGAGAGGCACCACCCAGTGGTACTTGATTTTGCAGGTGTTAATTTAGGATGTGCTGGTTTCAGGCTCTGGGGAGCATCGGTAGATTGCTCATCCTGAGTCATGGACCTGGAGAGATCTCTGCATCTATGGAAAATACCCTGCATTGGCTCAAGAGCTGTTGGGGTGGACCAGTTACTTCCTTAAGCTCTTATTTAAGGAGTCACTTGAGTCCAGAGGGAATATGGGAATATTCTGCATCATCTCGCATCGTTCAGGGCACTGAGGATCACTGCTGAAGATATCAAGACAGGTTTAGGGACAGCTAGCATCAGCTCCAAGTGTGGCCCCCATTGAGGAAACAGATGCCTGATATTGTTGGGTCTTAAATACATACTTTAGCTTATTCAGAGTTATCTAACAGGAATGATTTTCTTAAATCCTTTGCCACTCACATTTTGTGATCTGTTTGGGTTCCCCAGCCAGCTGTTCCCTCTCATGACAAACCTTTTCCTCCTTTGCAAAGGCGGTGCCAGCACAAATGCCTGCTCTGGTGGCTACTCGCCCTCCAGCAGTACTTGGGCAAAACATCCTGAGATGGATGCTCTCATCTGGCGTCGGTTGCGTGCAGAAGGGAATGGATTCCTTGCCGTTAATTGCCAATGCTCTCTGCAATTTGTTGCACATTATTTGTATCACCTCCTCTAATTAATGATCACTTTGTATTCTCTCTGCTTGTTTTGTGGCTCTCACTCTCTTTCCCCAGCTCAGTCTCTTTGCCATATTTTTTCTCCGATGCTTCTTCTTCCCCTCTCCTCCCGCCCAGCATCATCTGTTTACTCTCTTGGGAGGTCTCTTTCCAGTTAAACCGCTGCTGTTTCCAGCACACACTGTTTTTTCCACATCTACTTCTCTTTTTTTGTTGTTGTTGTTGTCCTCTTGATTGCTTTCTCCCCAACTGTTTCTTAAACACTCTTTGCATTTCTGCTTCCAGAGTGTGCAGAAATTGTCCAATCTACTCCAATTTGTACTTAAGTTTGCATTTCTAGAAATTGCCCTGGGTTTTCTGGGTTATTTTATTTTTACAGACATTTCTAGCTGATGGTGTTTCAGATCAGAGATGGGGCTGGCAAGTCCTGAGGGGCCTTGGATGTGTAACAAGAGAGTATTCAGAGGGATGAATGTGTCATCCTTCTCCAAAAACTGTTGACATGATTAGTTGAATATGGAGCCCTTGATTCAAAAAGCACATTGACCATTTGGAAAACATTCAGAAAAGTGCCACTAGGAAGATCCAAGTTGTGGAAAACTTGCTATCCAGGGAAAGATGGGTTATGTGTCAGCATGGATTTCACTCTGCTCATCATTGGAGCCAATTGCAAGGCAGCTCTGAGGCAGAAATTAAGTAGATTTGGCAAGCACGGCAGCTTTCTCAGGTTATTAAAGCTCAGCAGTGCTTGAACTAAGCTGTGATTTGGGTCAGATCTTGCTTGGGCAGCTGTGCTGAATATGGACACAGTGAGCTCAGCCATGCCTCGAGAAAAAAAACCCTGCGGGTCTGCCAGTGGTGGCACAGAGGACCTCCACCTCCTGACCTAGTTGTCTTCCCTATGTTGTGGCTCTGCTGGGACCTTCAGATCCCTCCCCAGCTCCCAGGGCTGGCTGTTTTCCTGACAGAGCCTGCTGCCGGGTGAAGGAGAACCCTCAAGCTTTCTTTCTTGCCTTTGCCCTCCTTCCCCAGGGATATTGCCTCTCTCTCTGCTACCACCTTCTTGAGAAACGTGGGCAGATGTTCTTCACTCCACAGCAGTCCCACCTACCTCCCCCCTCTTTCCCCATTGAAATGCCAGTGCAGTGCTTTCTGTTGAAGGTTTGCAATGCTTGCGGGGGGACTGTGGGCTGGTTTGATGCCTCTTTCCAGCACTTGGAAGCGTTTTCAGTCCACCAGAAGCAAGATCTCACCACAACTGGTGAGATCTTTGCATGCCAACTCACTTTTTCTATGGGAGCAAAGAGGCTTTGAGGAAGCTTGGACCTCTCTTTAGCGAGCACTGGCTTTTCTGCCAGCTAAAGGCAATATTTCACGTTCCTCAACTCGAGACAGACCAGTCCTCCTTTCTTTGCACCTTGGCATGTTCAGCATGAGAAAAGGCTGTCTTCAGCAAGTCACTGTATATTCTGCCTCTGAGAGTGGTTGGTAGCAGATGTCAAAGGTAGAGGAAGAAGAGCAGCTGAAGCATACAGTGACAAAAGGCTCCAGCACGTCTCCTGTCACAACCAAGCTGTAGCTCAGGACATTTCAGAGCTAAAATACGGCCTTGATGTTTACCTGATGGAGTTTTCTTCCAGGAATATGTCCCCAAAGCTGTCATCAGAGACAAGGGGAGCTGCACACTCCCCAGAAACAATGCAGGAAGCAGGATCTGTGTGTTACAGCCCTGCCACTAGCAGACTGAACTGACCTTCATCTTCCCATCCTCCAAGAATATGAGGGTTTGTAAAATCATAGAATCATTTAGGTTGAAAAAAGACTTTAAGACCATCAAGTCTGACCATTAAACCAGCAATGTCAGGTCCACCACTAGACCACGTCCCTGAGCACCATGTCTACATGTAAAGATGGAGCAGTTGAGCTATTCTTTCACATATGAAGAAGTTTGATTGGTTTGCTGACCAGCTGGGGGTTAAATTGTGAGATTAAATGTCCTATCCATAAAGCTTGATTTGCTCTCTGGGTGCATGGCTTTTGCTGTGACCTGCTCTTCACTCTGCGGAGGGATCACACTACAAACGTGGCTGAGACAGCACTGGCATCTCCAGATTCCTAACCCAATGCCTTCTTCCTGCAACGATTTGCTAGTTTGCAGAGGCAGAAATTTTTCGCTGTTGTGCATCTACAAGTGAAGGGCAACTCTGATGGCTGCCCATGCAAAAGTCAGCATTGTGGTTTAACACAAGCAACCAGCTCTTCTGAGCTGAAGATCTCAAACGCTCAGCCAGCTTCCACAAGGTATCTCCCTTCCATCTAGATACAGCAAGCACAGCCACCTTTTTTCTTAGGAAGTCAGGTATCTCCTCCAGATTTCATTTAATCAGTCAGAGATGATAGGATTGAGAAGTCAAGAATCTCAACTTCTTACCTGCCAATCTAAGCACCTCAATACCCAGGCATTCTCCAGGCAAAAGTTTACCTGCCCCTGTACAGCTTCCAAAATCATGTGTCAATCTTGCTGTTTGGAGATCGGGAAGGTAGGGTCTAGGATGAAGACCTGCTTCTGACATCTGGGGCAAGCCTTGATTTGAATTGTACAGGGAGGATTTTCTTGTGAAGGGCTCAGCCTACAGCAAGTGGGAAGTTTCTGAAGATGCATCTGGCCAAGCAGTCATGCTGCAGGATGGGTGTGGATGGGGAGATACCCCATGGGTCATGCTTTAACCCCTTCTTCTCTTCATAGCCTCACTTTAAACTCAACCTTCTCTCCCAGCATCTCTAGGACTGTGGCAATCTAAGCTTTTCCCTGCTCAAATGTTTAACATTCCCATCTGCTCCTTTAAAATAATGCAATTTAGCCTGATTTTTGGTGTCAAGGCATTCAGTTAGGGACATTCTATTCTGTCACCAAGGTGTCAGGCTTCTCTGGGTTTTAATAAAATTACGACACTCTGCAAGACGTTAGAAGTGTAGCTCCTGTGTTCAGACTTTGCCTGAGACCAGCGATATTTCCTGCAGTCCCGGAGTAAACACTAGATGACAGTCCTGCAGGAGCAAAGCAAATTCATTGTGACTAAGAGTCACCTGCCACATGGCTGGGAGCAGTGGGATGCAAATATGTTCGGGCATTGGCAGCAGGTCCCACTTGAATGGATTTCTGGGAGCAAATAGCTGGGCTACTTGGTGGTGATTTGTTCTTAACCCTTTCAAAGGGAGAGGGGGAAAAGAAATTAGTTAGGGGGTATCTGAGCTAGGAGTGGTTTCTCAAATCTCCAGGCAAGAAATGATCTGGGGAGACCTGGAAACAGCTAAAATCTTGTTTTCTAGTGGCCCATAGAAAGAAATGCCTCAGAAAACTTAAGCGAAGCATTTAAGTAAGAACTAGAAACCAGCCCATTCCAACCCAAACCATTTTATGGTTCTGTTGTAAGAACATCCCAAGCCCATGAAGGTGGAGCATGTGTGCTTTCCATCCCTGGCGTTCAGCATGGGAAAGAGAGCTCCTGCAAAGCCCCAGTTCAAACTGAGGGAGAACAATAAAATATTGGGAAAAGGGAAGGAATTTACCACACTGACACCAGCAGTGGGATTCACACCTGACTCTCATTGTGACTGGCAACTCAGTCCCAAACCTGGAGGAGAAAGAAAGTCCTGTCCCCAAACTACAGAGCTATATTCAGCCCAGATGCTTCACCAGTCTTCTCCTCCTCCAGCACGGGGGGCAGACTTGTTGCTGAGCTTGCTGTTAATATCCATCTGCTGCTCTCGCCGACTCTCCTGTTTTACATAAACCAAACTGTGTCAAGAACGACCATATGTTAAATAAAATCCATGTTTGGATACAAGGCCAGCTTTCTGCTGGCAGCAAACTGGCATTATCTCACCGGCTTTCTGCTGCTGGGTGCTGGTGGAACCACGATGCTTTACACCGGTGAAGGACCTGTCCTTCAGTTACGCTACCTCTTGGAGCTGATGGGTTTTGTATTGTGGAGTGGACGGTCTGTCTCTCCCCACTGGGAACGCCCAGTGATCCTTGGGATGGGATTGACTCCATGGCAGGGTGGCCAAATGGGTTGATCTGGCTGGAGAAGGGTTTTCTGGGTTACCCTGTTCAGGTCTGAGCCCTGAGTTTGCTGTGCACCCCTCCTGTAGCTGAAATTACCTGCATTGCACTTGAACTCCTAAGCCTGACCCAGGACTTAGAATTGTAGGTTCATGGAATGGTTTAAGGTGGAAGGGACCTTAAAGATCATCTAGTTCCAACCCACCTGACATGGGCAGGGACACCTCCCAGTTCCAGTTTCATGGGAAACTTTGAAATTTCTATCCTAGAATAGCAATTTCCTGGATTTTGCTGTCAAACAAGGGTCTCGGTTCCAAACGACTCTGCTCCTCCCAGACCTGCTTGAAATCTTTTTTTCCAAACACATGACTCATTGGGGTATCACTGCTTCTAGAGGATCCTGAGGTAACCCCTAAGATGCAGAGAAAAATAAGCTGGAACGAAATTCAGAGACTCACAAGAAATGACCCTGCAAGTTATAGCATCTTCCTTTCTTTTTTTTTTTTTTGTTTATTTTCTTTTCCCTATGACTATTCTAATAGGGATCCCTTGAGGAAAAATGGGATTGAGCATATGTACGTTACAGGAGCCTGTTACATTGCCAGTGCTTAGCTTGCTCAATTAACTGGAAAATTCAGAATTCACATGCAATTTCACCACTGAAGGGGAAAAAACATCCCTGCCAAGAGAGTAATACTGGTTAATGTTAGTTCTAAAATAAGGTTGGTAAACAAACAGACAGTGCGTCTGCAAGGGACAGGGGAGCACTTCCTAGAGAGGGGAAATCTTCCGCTACAAATGTTTCAGTTTCCAGAAAGGAAAGGCATTCAGATTCAGAAGGATTTCACCCGAACTTGCATATGTAAAAATCTCTTCATTCAGATGAGATCTTCGCTGCAGTTTTGTAACTACACCCTGATTTTCAACATCTGAAGTCCAGCTGTCTTGAATATGGTCTCTGCTAAGCCTAGCCCACCTCCTTTCCACTTCTGAGTTCGAAATACAAACCTCCTGAAGACACAAAGTGAAGGTTTTTGGTTTATGATGCTGGAGAATCACAGAATTCATGGGTCATAGTGAAGTCCTGCATTAGGTCCTTAACTTTAACCCCATCCCCAGCTCAGAGAGTGGATGCTGTGAGCTCCCGCATGCCCGTGAGTCATTGACCTTCCCCAAACCACCGTGCTCCAGCAAAACACTTCAACTGCAGTGAATCAACACTTTTTTTTTGGTGAGGGCAATAATTCTGCAGTCATGTGGAGCCACAGAGCTCATTGGAAACCTCTGGACGTTGCAATGTGTAAATATGAAGTCACAAGCACTGACATCAAGGGTGTGATCTGATGGTTAGAAACATCAGATCTGCTTTTTCTGAGGGCTTTCTCTCTGCACAGCATCACTCAGTTTCCCAGGGCATTATGGAAAATGCTGTCTCTGCTGTTATAGCATAAAAGTGTGTCTTTAAACCAACATTTTTTTTAATGCCAAAGGCAATCCAGGAGAGATTTAGCTCCAGATTCACACCCTGGCTTTAGCTCTGCACTTGCAGGTATCTCATAGGAGCAATGGTACCTCATGCTGTAATTTGGTAGTAGTAGTAAATATAGTCCAAGACGTTTGGAGAGCAGTTCTGTTCCCTCTGGAGCAGCCACGGGCTCAGCTGAATTGTTCTCCAAGCTTGAGTGTGTATTTATTGTCTCAGTTTCTTAAAGACAGATGTCTAGTGGCGTTTGGGATGTCCAGGAGTGTCTGAGATGCAGGAGATTTGCACAGAGTGGGTCCAGCAGGGTTTGCATGATGATTGTATGCCATGGAAGACTTGCACCTTTGCAGCATGGTGACCGATGGATAACCCGCAGCATCTTTCACGTCATACGTTACGTTTAGGTGGCTGAATCGAATACCCAGATCACACAGAAGTTCTTCCGTTGAGAAGTCTGAATCTGTGTGCAGTCTCCCCCTTCAGCCTGTGTCAGCACAGGCGGAGACCCCAGACCCATAAGAGGACTCCGCAGGGAAATCTTGCTCCTCTCTGGCATTTCCACCCAGTGCTTTTATTTGGATGAATGGGGGAAGACACCGAAGGACTGCAGGGCCCTGATATGTAACAACCATAAAGGGACCTTTTTGCATCAGGGAGCAGCTGTGTGCAGCAGCTGCGTGGTGACAAAAGGCCATTTTGAGTTCATAACTCTTCCCATCTAAATGCAAATGCTGTCATGTTCGTGGGCTACCGAGGGGCGGGTGCAGCTTCTGGCTCAGTGCTTGGGGCATCCTGGATCAGTGGTCCTTCTACACAGCCAGCCCAGGTAGGTCCAGAACGGGAAAGCAGACCATGGACTATTCACACAGTTCTTAGCTATTCCCCACATCATATTCTTTATCATTTTTCTTCTCATTTGATCTCCTGCTTTGGGGACCCTTCTCTAACTCCAATGCCCAGAGACTTGGCGGGGGAGAATGCCAAGGGGGAATCTGTCACTTAGACACAGGCCAGGCCATAGGTGATTTGAGCCATCGAGTCTGGCATCATCACCATCCCATGTCACCTCTCAGCTAAGGAGAGGTCCAGGTGGTCACACATGGCACAGCCCAGTCAAGGACTGCAACACCGATGACAGGATTGAGATTGAGAGGGATACAGCCTGAAAGGCTTTCAACTTACTTTGGAAGGACAAGAAAAGAGACTGAATGAGTTCAACATTGATTTAGGACCCTTACAAAGGCAGAGAATTTGTTGAGTGGAAAAAAATCCAAACCCTCTGTAAAATATCATTTTGGTAACTTGCCCAACACATCTGCTGAAGAGTACCAGTGCGGTGAGCTCAGAGCCAGACATGGCCCAGAAAAAGGGTCTTTCCAATAGAAAGTATTTGAATTTCCCTTCGCTTGCTCATCCCTGGAGGTGGAACAGGGTGTGCTCAGTCCTGGGATAGAAACTCCATTTCAAGCCTGTGTGGGAACAGGAACTTGGCAGCTGTGGGTTTTGCCCTGTTGTTTTCCAAAACTCTGCAAGGATATCATACATTGCCAAGTTAATCTTCAGTTCCTTCCCTACCCAGCCTTGTCCTCCTTGTCATTCTGGTCCTGTCCACTCGTGGCCAGTTGTCTGCAGTCCTCCAATCTCATTGTCCTTGAAGAATTAGAGCAGAGAAATATAATTGTATGAGTCCGTTGTTCTCGGAAGAAAATGTTAATTTCTTTGGTCCTAAAGGCTCACCTACACATGAATCTCTTGGTTCCCTTAGCTGTGTTACAGGGCTCCCAACAGTCTTGGCACCTGAGTTTAACCACCCTTCTGGTGTTATTCTTCCTTGTCAGTGTATCAAATGCCCAGGTGACATTTCTGACCTACGTGTCCAAGGTCTCCTTGGTAAACAGAAGAGCCGAAGATGGCACTTGAGCTTTGTGAGAGCTGCTTTGTCATCGGTTTGTTTAATAGGTGTCTTTTGTATGAGCTGAGATGCAATTCTTTATACAATCTCTTTTCCCAGTCTGTCAAACTAGCCCAGCTTTTCAGCCATTCCCCTATCCATGACCACGGTTTGGTGAGGAAGCTCTGTATTATTTTCTTGCAAACAAGGAGACAGTGATAAGACAGTCGAATATTTGGCTTGGTAAACACATGTTACTTCAGCA
>NW_009714101.1:0-7276 GCF_000703405.1 Apaloderma vittatum | reverse complement strand
AATTAGCCCTGCAGACAGGACACAGGACTACTCTAATAATCCATTGCTAATTCATCAGCATGGTTTTGCCTCCATAGGAATAATCAGCAGACTCTACAAAGGAGTTTATTAGTCAATCAGTCCCAGTGATTATATTAGTATATTTATCTCCTGAGGGCACACCCCCCCCCCTGCGCACGCACAAAGCTGCTTTTTAAGAGGACTCTTTTAGACCCTGCTAACAGCAGATGAAAATGAGGAAAGATTATGTTGGCACGACGATGTGACCAACCTTAGTGAGATGGGGTCAGACCAATTGAGAGAGATGTCTCAGAGGTTTTTCACAGAGTCTGGTCTTATCCTACCCCACTTTTTCAGTCTGCAGGTCTGAAAGAATGGGTTGATGTGGGGACCACTTGGGTTCATCGTTCTCCTGACAGCAACCTTCCTAGACCACTTCCCCACCAAACTTTGTGTTGGTTTATCATGGGCCACTAGGATGAAACATAGAATTAACCAAGACAGTCATCACTTAGTGGGTTCCCATGGTTGGGCATCTGCTCTTCATGGTCATGGATCCCCATCATCAATCCTCCTTGGGGATCCTGTGGGCCAGGTTTTCTTCAGCTGAGCCATTTAATGGGACTAGAAGACTTTTCCCAACCATCTCCCACAGTGATTCAGCCATCAGATCCCATCTGTGCTGGTCAGTTAACAAAGAAGTCCAATACGGATGGTGAAACACTAGAACAGGTTGCCCAGAGAGGTGGCAGGAGCCCAATCCCTGGAGACATTCAAGGTCAGGTTGGACAGGGCTCTGAGCAACCTGACTGAAGGTGTCCCTGCTCACTGTAGGGGGATTGTACTAGATAGCCTTTAAGAGTCCCTTCCAACCCAAAATATTCTGTGATTCTATGAATCGGTCACAGGTGCTGGAGCAGATCACAGGCAGGCCCACCAGCCAGCCCTGGCCTTCAGCTCCACCTCAGTGCAGCCACTCACAGCTGCCCAGGCAGCCAAAACCCTGACACCCACAAAGTACAGACCCACCTGGCAGGACAGGACTCTCAAGCGGTCCCTTTACAAAGCAGACTGAAGCCCCTGCCATGATGTGACATGACCCATGGATGCTTGGCTCCTTGAGATCCCATCCCATGAGATGGAATCAACTCCCTTGGTGCTGGCCTTTGTGCTTGTGCTCGTGTGTATGCTCTTGGTGTCTTCATGACACCAATGGGTGAGTGGTGGTGTATATCCTGGTGGTGGGATGGGTCCTGTCCATGGCAGGATCTCTGTTCCTGCTGTGCCATTGCAAAAGGACCTCTCTTCCAAAGACACATTTCCCAAGGGTGAGGAGGGGGTGTGGGTAGAGATTTCGTAGTGGCCAACTCTCACTGCCTATAGAACATCATCTTCTCCATGTCTAGCAAGCTCACTTCTGTGGTGCCTCCTGCCTGGAGAGTGTCTGGAATGGGCAGATTCTCCACTCAGCCCCTGGTAAACATGTGGAGACACATCAGCACTGCAGCTCTTACGCTTTCTCCCTAAGTATTGCACCTGGCTCCTGGTCAAGACCCCAGATGAAGCCAGATGGACCTGTGCAATGGTTGAGGTCTTCTGGGTGCTGGGTCTGGGCTCATTAAGCCTATTTCTAGCTCAGAGCCTGCAGGAGTTAAGTTTGTCACTGGCTACGCCCAGGCTTACAGACATATCCACAACTGGAGATGGAATTAGATGCGATACTGTGTCTTCACCTGACTGCATAACTGATGGGTCTTGGAGATACCACAGCTTGAAAACATCAGCCTCTGATCCCTATTTTTGTCACTTTCCCCAGCAAACATGCTTTGTACAAGTGACAATATGGTCAAGGGACTTCCCAGCAAAACAAAACATAGATACGATCATTTTGGGTGAGATTCTTGCCTCCTCTAAACTGTTCCTAACCTAAAAGACTTCATGGATTTACTCTGCTCTGACATGATGCCAATGAACGAGAGATTCTGTTCTTGAAACTGAAAAGTCACATCCTTGCCCAAGTATGATACAGAAAGCCTTGCTTTAAATGTAACCCATTGGTACTTTTAAATGCAAAAAACCTTATGGATCCTCTTTACAAACAGCATGAGCACAAAAAAAAAAAAAAGAAAAAGTCAACATAAAACCTCAACAAAGCAAAACATAACTGTGCAAATAAATACCCTTTGCAATCTGGATGGTTTACGGTTTGGGAAACATTCTGAATATGTAATCTGAGCAGTTGTATTGCCAAGGAAATGTCACATAAAAACGGGAGAATCATAGCTTAGATCAGGGAGATAAAAAAGGACAACACAATCTAATCAGATGTGACAGATGCAGCCCAGTTCCACATAACAGCCAGAGCCAATGGGGATTTGCCTGCAGAATACACCCCTTGCTCCCTCCCCACCTCCCTGTCTTGTTCCAATATTCAGACTCGTGTTCATCTGAAGGGAAAATAAATTGCTTTTTAGAAGTTCTCTGGAGATGTCCAAACTGTTAACAGGAAGGCAGGCAACTGTGATCTGGTGGGGACTGGGGATGGTCTTCCAAAAAAGTGCACCTGGATTTTGCTTTTTGTTGGCCTAAAAAGCAAGCAGGATTAGAGAAGCACCAATCTGCTTAGGATTGCTCCTGGGGTCATGGCAAGGAGATGGGACACAGAGCTCTGCCAAAATTAGTCATGACCATGTCCAAACCAGCGATGGCCACCATGAAGACCACCAACCCTTCTTGCATATGTGCCTGGGGACAGGTTATGAATTGAGCAGTCTCATCAACATTTATGGGATGACGTAAAAACCATTTCCAGGATTTGTCTTGGCTGACCTTAACAGTTTACAAATCGATCAGATGTAGGATGTCCCTCCAGACTCTGATGCTGGGCAACAGAGAGTTACTGACATCACTGGTAGGTGATTTATCTGTTCTTAGACAAGCCGTGGCCTAATTCTTAGACCAGCCCAGCGAAAACTGTTCTGGATGGGAACTCTACCCACTGCAGCCAGTTCCTTTACTCACTGCAGGTTTACTGGAGGCTTACAGTTCTTAATTTATTTAGGAATTGTACCAGCATCTTTTTCCCAATAGTGTTGGTCTTCATCACCAAGAAAGGAATATCCTCAGAGGGTAGGATGAGACCAGACAGGACCCCATCAACTAGCCCAAGGACGTGGAAGACAGGTGAGCAACGTGGTTTTGCTAGAGTAGTAGGAGTGGAGCTGAACTTGGGTCAAGAGACAATGCAAAAACTGGGTGGGCAAAGCCAGACACTGTCCTTTGCCCATCTCATAGGCTGGGCACCATTCTGGGTAAGCTGAGAGGGATGAAAGAGACAGCATAGCCAGGAGAAGGATGGCAAAAAGGCTTTGATGCTTCAGTGAACCAACTAAGTGAAGAAAAACAGGGCCAACGTCCTCTAGTGGTGTTACGGAGTGCCCTTGCAGAGAGCAAGGAGCAGCCCTGATCTCCCTAACTTTGTCCTGACCCAAGTAATTCACGTCATCATTTGCTGGAAACCCTTACCAGGGTCTCTTCTTCACCATGTTCCCTGCACAGAGAGGCTGATACAGGGACCTGGAGTTGGATCTGTTCACTCCCTTTCAGCTCATCCTTTTTATTCCCACCATCTTGGAGGGAAAGGTGCTGCCTTTGTCCCCCCTTGTGAGGAACAACAGCATTGGGGGTTGATCCGGAGGCCAAAAGTGTTTTATTTTTGCCTTTCCTCTAATTAAATATTTGCAGCTTCTCTGGAAATGATCATTACCTATTTAACAGCTCATTGACTTTAGGTACTGCTGCTTTTTCTTTTTCCTTTTTCTTTTTCTTTTTCTTTTTCTTTTTCTTTTTCTTTTTCTTTTTCTTTTTCTTTTTCTTTTTCTTTTTCTTTTTCTTTTTCTTTTTCTTTTTCTTTTTCTTTTTTCTTTTTCTTTTTCTTTTTCTTTTTTCTTTTTCGTTTTTGTTTTCTTTTTTGTTTTCGTTTTCTTTTTCTTTTTCATTTTCTTTTTCTTTTTCGTTTTCTTTTTCTTTTTTTCTCTTCCTCTCCCTTTCCCTTTCCCTTTCCCTCTTTTTTTTTTTTTCAAGCTGTACATTTTCATCACTATTGCTGCTATCCTACCTAATCATAGATGCAGGTGGACTTACTCTTTCATGGGAAAGAACTTGACAGCACAGGACCATGACTGGGTGATTCCTAAGGATCTGGGTGATTTATAAGCATCTGTATATGCCAGTGCCCCACGGGGACCAGGGAAGGGTGACAATCTCTTCCCCAAAAGGGAGAAAGAACAAACGTGCACAGCTAACCAGCAGCTCAGGAGCAGGATGTGTGTGCTCAGTGCCTCTCCATCCTGCAAAAGACACGAAGAGACCCCAGGGAGTTGTTGCAACTTCTTGCCTAGATAGCATTTCCGCAGCTTGCTCTGTCACTGTGTTTTTCAGTGGATGTGGAGATTGCCCAGCAGCTCAAGTGCAGGTTTTTGGAGATTTCTTGCTAAGTCAGGAAGACAATGTCCCTCTCCTATTTAATGGGATGAGAGTAGATTTTTTTTTGGGAAAAAAATCTACCTGGGACTGTTTTTAAATTATTTTCCAGTGATGGACAGTCCAGCATGGCCATTGATAAGTTGATCCACTTTTATTTATCCTTCCTAGCAAAAGAGCAACGGGATGTAATTTCTTCTTTGATTTTATCCTGTGTCAACATCTAGCCTCAGGATCTTGTTATCTCTTTGTCTGACAGACTGACAAGTGATGCCACATTTCTACACTTGAGGGATCTCACAGACTGTGCTCCAGCCACTCCTTGACCTCCCTCTTTTATAACAAAACAACTTGAACTCCTAGGTCCTCTCCAGTTAACTCAGAATTTCCAATCATTCATCTCTCTCTGCTTTTGTTTTCAGTCTAAATACCAGAGCCAGATGCAATGTCCCCGTCACAGCAGCCCTGCTGCTACATACAGATGTGATGCTTGAACCTCAGAAAACTTTTCTGGGTTAATTTTATTTTTGTTCTTTGCACTGATGTTGATGCTGTACAGGACACAGGCATTATTGCTCTTCAGGATTTTGACCTCTTGAACAAAAGCCCTGGTTTAAACGTCTAAAACCCACACCATCTTCATCATCCCACCGTGAGCCTCAGTACTGATTATGCTGTGGACAGTCTTATGCTCACCTATTGCTCATGTCCTTCTCACCATATCATCCAGGCTGCCTTGTATCAGGAGTATATTCTGTCAGGATCTTGTTTCTTCTGTAGACTGCACTGGTGAAGCCTTGGGGTTTCCTTATGGGTCACTGATGGGTAGGACAAGAGTGTCCTGATCCCTGCAACTGTTTCCCACCTGCTGGCACAAGCTGAGGTCAGTCAAGGGCTTTGTATCCCTCTAATGTGTGCCATGCTCAGTTTAGATCATCCTACCTGTCCGTCAAAGGGCTGCAGGGCAGAAAATCTGGACTCTTGCAGGAGTATGTTAAATAAGCAGAGTTGCTTTTAATAACCACAGTGCTAATTGGCTCTTCCCCTTGAGTCTTACGTAGAGATCAGCCAAAAAAAAAAGACGCGTCTCCATCAGTTGCTTCTAATTTGGTTGCACGCTGCCTTAACGCCCAGACTTTTGCATGCAGTTGCCAATCAGGAGCAAAGCATTTCTGATGAGTAGGATTGCCTCTCCCATCCCACCCCCACCTCCTCCTCCTCCTTCCTCCCTTGTGTCTCAGCCCGTCTGTTTGTTCTGCCAGCCCACCATGAAGTGTTTGACATGTCAAGCCGTGAGCGTGCACAGCTTTCCCTGCCTTGGGCTGTCCCCTCTTGCCCTCTGAAGTTGGCAAATGCCTTCAATGAGCAGTCTGCAGCACCTAGTACCCCTGCTGCTTGTGCCTGTGTCAGGGTGGAGACGCGACGGGCAGTTATGAAGGTTTGTCTAAGCTAACCTGACGCTATGAACCACAGTCCCCTGCCACGGCACGTCCGCAGTTCCTGGTTTCTGCCTGTGATTATGGTAAAATCCTCAGTGCCAGGGAGCTCGAAGTGATGTGAAGAGCATCAGCCCCTAAAGAAGTGCTGGGGTTGCTCCGCTTTTCCGCAGCCTCATGTCCCTCTATCCATGGTGGGAGGAGTAGCATCTGGACACCACAGTACTCTTAATTTGATTGAGAACTATAATAAAAAGTGATATAAAAATATAAATGCATGAGTAAAACGTGGCCTCTGGAAGAAAGCAATGAGTGTGTATGTGCCAGTTGGCCAGATACTGACCAAAGGGCTGGTATGGATGCCATAGGGCACAGGAAAAATCATAGAACAGAAACATAGAATGACAGAACTCATTGGATTTGAAGGGGAAAGTACTGGACAACGTGCCGTGGTTGTGTGTTTTAACTAGAATAGTGAGTTTCCCAGATCCAAGGGCTTGTGTCAAATCTACTTGCATGTGGTCACGAGACAGAGATCACCCGTAGAAGAATGGATGATCCAAAAGATGTGTTGCACATAAGTTTACTTTTCAACGTAAATTCCTTATGTTCAAAGTTCTGTAACAATCTCTCAGCTGGCGATACTCCTTATCACCAATATTTCCGCAGTTGATGCACCTTTAAAGCCCCAGTTCCAGGAGTTACATGATTCTGCTATGTTTTTCTTCCCCCTCTACAACTAGTCTGTAAAAAGTCATGCAATTATGGAGGAAAGCTGAAAAGTGAAACTTCAAGTACCTCAGACATGAGCAGGCTGGCAAGAAGCGCACGTTCTGGGTTTTTGTAAAAAAAAAGAAATTTAACCTAAAGCTGGTGATTTGGCAGAAGAGAGTGGGTCATACTTGTGTTTTTTTATCACTGTTGATGGCGAAGTCTTCCACAGCACGTGATCTGCTTGTTTTTTTTTTAATTGAAAAATCTCTTTTGAAGACCCAGGTGCACCTCTGCTTCATTTTGTGTTTAGGAACAAGGGAGTTGAAGCACTACTGCATGTTGTTTATGCAGTTGGGAGAGGACATACGTGATAATAGCTTGTTTGTGCAATTAGAGGTACAACTTAATGATAGCAGAAAGTGTGTAGGGCTGAGGCAGAAGGCAGTTGTCATAAAATCTGAAGAGTAATAATGCTGCAGAAAGTGTGTAGGGCTGAGGCAGAAGGCAGCTGTCATAAAATCTGAAGAGTAATAATGTCCGTGTCCTGTACAGCATCACTATCGGCTCAGAGAAAAAAGAAAATTAACCCCAGAAAAGTGTTCTGAGCATGCTATGATGCAAAGCCAGGTGTTGCCCCCTGCTAC
>NW_009714100.1:39032-61564 GCF_000703405.1 Apaloderma vittatum | reverse complement strand
AGGAGAACCTCTCTCGACCTACTAGCCACATACCTTCTAATACACCCCAGGATGCCGTTGGCTTTCCTAGCCACGAGGGCACATTGCTGGCTCATGGTCATCCTGCTGTCCACCAGAACCCTCAAGACCCTTTCCCCTACGCCGCTCTCCAACAGGTCAGTCCCCAACCTGTACAGGTACATGGGGTTGCTCTTTCCCAAATGCAAGACTCTACACTTGCCCTTGTTGTATTTCATAAAATTTCTCCCCACCCAACTCTCCAGCCTGTCTAGGTCTTCCTGAATGGCAGCACAGCCTTCTGGTGTGTCAGTCACTGCTCCCAGTCTAGTGTTCAATCTGCTGACAGTGCTCTCTATTCCCTCATCCAGGTCATTGATAAATATATTGAATAGCACTAGTCCCAGTACCAATCCCCAAGGGACTCCACTAGATACAGTCCTCCAACTAGACTTTCCCATTAATCCCTTAAAGATGCATTGAAATGAAGAATTCTGCCCACAAAACATAATGATTACTTGCACTGCTTTGACTTCAAATTGTAATGAACAAGAAATATGCTACTGTAGCTTAAAAAGAAATCAAATAATCAAAATTACAGAATCTCTAGGCTGAGAAATAAGAAAATAAGCTTTTTAAAACATCTCGGTTTACTGCCTATGATTTAAAATTTATCTCCAGTTAAGACACTTTTTCTTCTTCAACAGAGGAGGGAATGGTAGAAAAAAAAAATTACAGTCAGAGATTTGAAAGAATTGTGCAAATTAAAGGTGAAAACCATGTGTTATTTTCATTCCTGATATTGCCATCAATAGGGAGTTTGTAAGGCCTTGGATAGAGTCCCCCACAGCACCCTTCTCTTTAAAGTGACAATATATAGATTTGATGGCTGGACTGTTTGGAGGATGAGGAATTGGTTGGATGTTTTCACACAAAGTGATCAACAACTCAATGCCCAGATGGAGATCAATGACAAGTGGTGTCCCTCAGGGTTCCATAGTGGGACCAGCACTGTTTAATATCTTCATCAATGACATAGACAGTGGGATTGAGTTCACCCTCAGCAAGTTATCTTAATGTTAATAATAATCTGGATCAGATTATTATTAACATCAATCTCTCTACTGGAGCTTTTTCTTTCACCACAAGAATACACACATTTCAAACCAACCAATAGCTATAGCTGTGGATGGAAGACAGATCATTTAAATCCCGACTGAACTGTGCTTCTTCACTAAGCGGAAGAACATTCTCTTCAAAATTGTTCAGTGCTAAAAATTTAATCAAATACAATAGAGATGCATCTGAGCACAGGGAATGAAATATAGGAAGGAATAATAACATCAGGTAGTTTTATTGATTTTGTTGGGACTATTTAAATTGTGTAAGAGTACACTACATTATAGAGTGCTTCAGAATCCACATAAATGGAGTGTCTTGCATTATACTTGTAAATTCCAGTCTTAAGAATTTAGTTTGAGGACTCTGAATTTGGATTTTCACTCCTGTTAAGAAAGGCATTATAAAGGCATGTCCCACTGGATTTTGTCTACAGGCTTGATCAAAAGCAATGTGAAACTCTCAGGTTTCACAAGACAGAAGAAGGCTGTTTTGGAACATAGATATTTCTAAAAATTTTGTTAGCACTGAACACAACATTCCATGAAATGGAAATATGATTTTTTAATGTGTCATCTTAAAATTAAATTTTACATGTCTTTTTATTCCCCTTGATAATCTAAAGCAGAACAAGAGATTTGGCTCCTTAACCACAGAGATGTAAGCTTCCATATGCTCACCTGACACTATAAAACACTTTCGGGCATATCTTACGGATGGATTAAACCCTAAAATTCCAAATAACCCAACAGCCCAAAGATAAGACAATAGGAAACTCACTTTCTCTCTTTGACACTTTAAAAGCTTGAAAGTAGTATCTCTCCTCTTAAACAAAACAGAAGCAGTTCATCTCTAGAAATAAACATGGGAAAATATTTTTTCCAGAGAAAGAGGTTCAGTTTCTCAATCAGATGCAACTACACTGGTATTTTCTGCGATGAAACAACTGTCATTTTGAAAACCTACCAGTAAATAAACCGAAGGTGCTTTCTGCCAAGAAACAACTCTTACTAAAAACCACATTATATAGGGTATACATACCTTGTATAGATTATACATCAGATCAGATATGCCAGGTTGTGTCTTTCAAAACTTGTATTTGCCTCCTACACAAGGGATTCTCGGGACTGCCATAGTTGGTGTGGTTTGGAAAGGTAAAACTGCCTAACAACCAGGGCCATATTACCTGCTTGACAGAGCTTCAAGGACGATGTGCATGCTCTGCTCCAAATTAAACTTCAAAAGAATCCCACAATCAAACAAACTGAACATAAGAGGTATCCCAGGACAGCACAACAAAAGGCTGCTTTGCAGGTGTAGAGAGAAAGAAAGGAACGGGAAATAATATAGTCAACTGTCACAGGCAAAAGAATGCAAACTGGGAAAGGAAGTGGAAAGTAAGGAATTCAAGTGTATTAGAATAAGGCAAAGAAGAGGGAGGTGTTTCTTCAGTTAAATACATAAGCAAAAATGCTCCTGCCCCAGAGTGACCAACCAACTGTCCCTCTAAAGGCTTCCTTCACAATTTGGAAAATACCCGTACGAGAATTTTACAGATCCTACTTACCAAAGTCAACACAACATATATATTTACAGTCAGATTTCCATGGTTTTGTGGCTAGAAAAGCATTTTTACTGATAACACAACAGTTCTTGTTTTATTTATCCAGCCTGGATATGCAGTTAATAATAGTCCAGAGCCTAGTCCTTCTTTGTACATTAACACTAAATTCACAGGATGCAAACTCCACTGACATAGTAACACTGAATCAATGGATTGTGTTTCCTAATCAACACAAGTATAATGCTGAAAGACATCTTTCTGATTTTGAGGAAAGACATGAAGCTGATAATATCAGAAGACAGAAATTACAATATATGTACTATAGCAAGGAGAATGGGACAAGGAGTTGGCAAATAGTGTGGTGCAAACAGAAAAAGGACTACCGTAGAGAGAGAAGATAATTTTTTGGATTGTCTCTGGCCTAGTCTGTTGACTGAATGCACACTGTTTTGAAGGTGTTTGGAGCATATCTGACGCTTTAGTGTCCTCCAGAAGGAATCTAGTATGTACAATCAGAACATATCTGCAGTGCAAACAAACCACATTAGGAAGAGATGCATATGAGAGTGACTTGAAAAGTGCTTTGTGATCCAAACTAAAGCGTTATCATGGATGCACCCTTCATCTTCCTGAATGAAAAGCAGAGACAGAGCAGGGAAGGTGCAAAAATACTCGGGCTGGAAAATGAGGAAGCAGGGAGAAATAAGGCAACAAAATCTTCTGCTGAGCTCGGAGTTACCAGTAACTGCAGCAATCCAGTAAACGCAAATTTTACAGCTTTCCCATCACTGGTGACTGTTTAGACCAGCAGGAAACAGTCTGCTTCTCTTATCATGAGTGAGAAAAGATCTGTTCTACCTCTAGAGGATACAGCCTTGCCAGGTAAGAATGATTCCCTAGGAGTAAATTATTTTGGGGGGGAAAAATAAGAAGGAGAAAAACAACGTCTAGAAGGTACTATCAGAGCAACCACTTCCAAAAAAACGTGTTTTATGCTAGTTGTGGCCATCGAAGTCCAATCCGGAGGAGTGCTGAGTATTCACTGTGCACATCTGAGGTCAGTGGGAGCATGGCTAAACACATTAGTCTTTCTATTCTAAGCATCTGTCAAACCAGATAAAACAAAATCAAGAGTCTGAAAACTGCCCCTTCAAAAGAAGGATGAGTGGAGGGGGCAGGTGTCTTTGATACAGGCCAGATACAGCACAGGAATGTGCAATATCCTGCTTCCTTCAACACTAGAAAAATAAAAGAGCTAAAGATCATCTCCCTGATCCAAACCTTCCAGCCAATGGGCTCTGCAATGGGGGTACCTCTCTTGGGGGACTGCTCCAAACACCTGGCTGTGCCTGGCCATCTGTGTGTCTGATTTTTTTATTATTTTTTTCTTTCCTTGGAGTTTTGTTGGTAGTGTTTTTTTCTCCCGTTGACTCCATATTCCACAACAAAAGCAGCCCTGTATCTTAGCTCCTACCGTGCAAAATACTGAAAGACCTCGGGCATGTCTTTAGAGACCAGTGCCATGCTACAAAGCAATTGAACTTTGTGCACTCAGGGTGGTATTTACACTTACCCACTTCTGCACACCTAAGCATTGATGTTGATGGGGTTGAGGATGTGGAGGGCATTTAGCAAGCACTCGCACAGCCTTTTCCCATGTTACAAGCCATAAAGCCCAGGCTGCGGAGTAGTGAGGAAGCACTGGAGTTCCCTCAGAACCCTAGCGAACTGCTTCTGCAACTGACGTGGAGCTTTTTGACAAGCTCCAACCACATTCAGAAGGGTCACCCAGATTGCCTGGATGTGTACACACACACATACACACATATAATGTTATCTGTTCTGTGGCTTAATAACCTATCTGTAAAATGGCAGTAATTAGCTCAACCTCCCAAAGGTTGTGGGATAGTAACTTAAATAATATTTGTGAAGTACACAGAAGTGTTATTATCAACAGTGGAGCCAACACAGAGATTAATAATTATTTACTCAGAATGGGCTTGGCTCTGAATGTACAGCAAACAGTGGGCGCTGAACACTGAAGGCTCATGATAAAGGAGAAAAAATACTTTTTTTCCTCACCGTCTTGTGCACAGAGACAGAAATCAGAAGGGGAAAATACTAAGTTATTATTAATTCAAAGTTTATGTTATATTGTATATGTGCAGGGATTTGAGTCTGGATTGAACAGAGACTTTGTTCCTAAATTTGTGTACCTTGAAGTTATTTCTATTTTACAAATATGGCTTTACAGGCAACACAAATAATACTTACAAAATGTATTTTGCAAAATCAATGAATTATTAATTGGATATAATGTATTTCACAACCTAGGCTGTCAACAACTAGCCCAAAACTTTCAGACACTCTTTTGCAGGAAAACCCTACAAATGCCAGGGAGTTATATCCCATTTTCATGCAATCTTATATTTGTATAATAAATACTGAAGGCACCCAACCCTTTAATAATCTCAGGAACAATACAAGAACTCAATGAAGATAAACAGCAAGAAAATATCAGTGTCTGAGGGAGAAATTAGGGGAGAATACTGCAGACGTAGAGGGAGATACAAAGCAATGAAGCGCACCAGGAAGAGTCAATTATTTTCCATTCCTCCTTGCCAGTTGCTAGCTCTAATGAGAACAGCAGCTAAGTAGTCCTGCCAGCCCTCCAGGTTGGAGATTGATATGAGGACAAGGAATGTGAAGAACCAAGCACTTCTGCTGCCATTGTATCTGTTTTTAAAAGTGGCATCAGCCACCCTTCAGAGCTAACCAACCAAGCAATTTTTGCAGCTGTTAATGGGACACATTTGCTATTAATGCACTCAAGGTGGTGGGAAGAATCAGACCCAATGTTATTATTTCACCCCTTAAGCTTTTTTTCTCCATACTTCTCCACAGAGTTTTCTTGTTGGTAAATTAAGGGTAGAAAACAGCAATTTTGAGCAGTTTCATCATATTCCAAAAACATTAAACCTTTGGCCTTTCTAAAAGATACCAACAAATTTTACAAAATGGCAAAAAACTGCCTGCAACTGGGAGTCCCCAGCTCGGTATGCCTGTCACTAGCAGCACGTTATGTCGCAACAAAGAAATCAGCAAACTGGAAATTCCTCCTGCTGTGCACAAATGAAGCCAGAAATGACAGTCGCTGCTGCTTGTACAAATATCAACATCTATGTGATGCTTCACAAGCTGGGTAGGATTGGACTACAGAGCCTGAGCATGTTCTGACAACCCAACACCACAATTAGGCCCAAACTAGTTTCACTTCCATTCTGATGCAGACCTTAATAAAAGACTTTTAGTAACTGCTGGAGGATCTGAGGAAGTTAATGGTGGGGGAAGAGGGGGGAGAAATTAATAATTTCTTTGAAGTTCCACACAAAAAAAGACCGAATGTCGCTCACTGATTTAGTGCTAAGTAGGGAAATGATCATTATCCTTTTTTCCCCCCATCATTTGTTCATGTTTTACTCAGTGCTTTTGAGAGGAAAAATGATACCTTTCTGGACAACGATGCTACAGCATCCTAATTTGTACATTTATGCGAACAACGATTATCAATATAACTGCAAAATACCATGATCTTTTTTTAGATGTAATTAGACATCAGGCATGATACGCTAATTATTAATGAAAATTTATTGCCTTCTAGCATGGCTGCGCAAGTAAAATCATTCAGCTCTCATTTTACCTGATTGTATAAAGTGCAGCAGCAAGCTTTATATTTTGTACAGAGCACCCAGAAGGTTAAACGCAAAATTTAGACTCTTGAGCAGAAACTTTTATGGCAACGTTAGCTGTTGTGTAATTTAGTGCCAGGTCATAACCTAAATGAGAAATTTCGAAGACCTTTTCCTTGACCTAGTTAGAAGGTAGACAGTTAGAAGGTAGACAGTTTTCACCAGTTGGCAAGATTTCTACACGAATGAATCTCAAACAGAACCAAAAAGACAGCTGACTGCGGAAACAAATGGAGAGGCCACCACTGTTTCTAAGCAACTCAGATGTCTTAAATAAGAGACAGCAGAAGAAGATATGATGCAACAAACCAAAAAAACAACCAGTAAGAAATGATCAGGATTAAGACAATATTCACTCAAAAATGATAAAGGAACTCCAGAGAACATATGGAAAAAAAATGTACTTTGTAGTTTCTTTTTTTTTTTTAGCCCTTGCATCTGAGAACTGAGAGGTGGCAAATGGGTTGTCAGTTTTTAAAAGAAACTTGACAAAGGAACTAACTCTGGCCATATCCGTGCTGGCAATAGTTATAGAAACTATAATAAAGACCAGAATTAGGGGAGATGTAGATAAAGATATTGCGGGAAAAAACAACAGGAGTTTTTGCACTGTCATGGCTGGCAAACGCAGGAGTTCTTCACAGGGTCAACAAGTACATCTAGCTGTTATAAACTATGTGGCTTTCCAAATGTGGGGGTTTTTTTTAAACATCTCCCTCCAGCATGTTTTTAGGAAACTAGTTAGTCATGGCACTGGTTGAAAGTTAGGAAACAGAAAGCAGGGTAAAAATAAAACAGAACAAGATCATCAAGATTGAGAAAAGTCTGTGTTGGGACAACGTGCTGCTCAACACAGTGATGATCAACCTGGGAAGGGAGTGAGCAGCAAGTTGAGAACATCACATCTGCTGATGATATGAACTGATATTGAGTAGGAACAGGAGAGAATGGTAGAGAAAAATTGCAGAGGTGCTCTGCACACTATATAATGAAAAGGTAAATGAAGTTCAGTACAGATTAATGTAAAAAAAATACACAAGGGGAAGAATAGTCAAGTGCACCTAAAAAATCGTGGGCTCTGAGCTGACCACTAGCACTCAGGAGAAAGACCAGGGGGCTGCAACAGATGAAATCTTCATAATAATTAGGAATGAAACTGAGAACAAAATAGACAATATCCTCATGCCACCATAAGGAATCAGGGCTCCCTACATATTAAGCTGTGTAAATCTGTCTCCCCATTTTAAAAAGGACACAGCAGAACTGGAATAAATGCATGAAAAGGATAATTAGAAGTGTGAAAAAGCTTCAATAGAGGTGATGACTAAGTAGAGTAAGACTCTCATCTGGCTCAGAGGGAATCCTGGGGAATTAAGATAAGGGTCTCTAAAACCATGGGCAGCAGGGAGAAGGCATAGAGATCAACCATTCACATTCTCTTTTAACTTAAGAACTAGATGTCATTGAAAAGCCTTGAAGAAGTAAGATTCAAAACAGAGGTAGTACTTAGCTGAATTCCTTGACAGAGAAATTCATGGACCAGAACTCTTCATGATTTGAAGAGGGTATTACTAAGCTGATGCAAGGGAAATCCCTCAAGAATTACTATCTGTCCAGAAATCACAGCTAGATCATGTCATTTCCAGGATATTCAAGGAGTAAGCATCTCTTTCCCCCACCGTCGTCAGCCAGCCTGGAAGTTGGTAATAGATAGATTTGTCTGAGATGTCTCCCCAGAGACCAGCATGAGCCAAAAAAAATTCTTTACTGAGCAGCAGAAGAGTAGAGAGATTTTGATATATAATGTGCTAAGACTGAGGCAAGGACGTTAAAAATCATTATTTATGATAAAATAAGTTGGAAAAGGTAACAAACTCTTGTGATACTAAAATTTTCTATGAGGTCAAGGGGAGATCAGACAAATCCCTGTAGAAGTACCACTATATGCTTGTCCTATATCCTTTGCAGTACACGTCTTACTGGCCATAGCAAACTGAGCTAGAGGCAAATTTGGTCTGACCTGATACCAGTATTTTGTTTGACCTGATCTCTGGTTTTACAACATCATGCAAACAGGCAGTGTTAGGGCTTAAAGTGCATCTTCCCCCTGCTCCTGGAGATTCGGCTTCCTGGGCTCAGGGCCAGCTTAGAAAGAGCACAGCTGCTGACTTTGAAAGCTGCTGTGAAGCAAGCTAGAAGAGGCCTCAACAGACTCTGCCCCTCCTTCCCTTTGGAAGCTCTATTTAGCTGTGACTGTAGCCCTTGGCCTCTGCCTAAGCTACGCTGCAGTTACGTTACAGCCATGCCTACATCTGGCCAGGGGCCCCATCGATCAGGGCCCTTGACTCTAATCCACAGACCGACTCCCTGGTGCACGCCAGGACTTGTCCTGTCACAATGACTTCACCTGGTGATCACCAGCCCCCAGCTGTCCCTTCTCAGCCCCAGCCCTGCTCTGCTTATCTTGGTGGGGCATGCTTAAGCACATGGTTTAGTGGTGGACCTGACATTGCTAGGTTAACAGTTGGACTTGATGATCTTAAATGTCTTTTCCAACCTAACCAATTCTATGATTTTATGGTGGGACTGCACCCGAATAGGGATGGCACAGCCCCATCTGCTTATGGGCACCTACACTGGCTGGGCACAATCATGTACTTACCATGCCCTGCCTATACCCCATGGCCCATGCTGCACCCCGACACAGAGCAGCAGTGTGGAAGTTTGATCAGTATCTTCTGCTACTATCCACCCTGGCTGGGAAGAACACATCAATAAAACACAAGGAAGCTCAACAGCCAGGTTGCCTGCAACAGCATCTTTTGTCTTAAAAAGTGTTCTCCTAGCATACCATCATAACTCAGAAGAGCTTCATTTATATAGAGATTTCTTCTGTTAGATGCTATTGATTGCATAATGCAACACTTCCTTTTGGAATTGGCAGCTAAAATATATAAAGCACTTTATCACAGGAGACTTCTGTCCAGAGTTAATACACAGGAAAAATGGAAAAGAAGGTGAAATACAGACTGTTCACTTCTTCACTGTGCTTTTAGAACATTGTCCTCTATTCCTGTCTCTGCAAGAAGTACTGTGTGAAATAATTCAAACTGTCTGGTCTAGTAGAATGGCAAAATTGTAAAGCTCTAGCTCTGAACATAGGTGTAAAAGTATCTTGAAAGCCAAGAAAAAAAAAAAAACGAGACAAGGAGGGAAAAAAACCAACCCTCAGCTGACTCTACTCTTTGGTTCAATGCAGTAGATATTCCCCCAAATAATATATTGCATTAAATTTTAAAGTACTACAGGTTTCAAAATGTTTCCTCCTTCATTCTTGTCCGTATACCTGTGGACTTCATTTATTTGATTCTTTCCATAGTCATGAAGATTAGAATTTTCTTTTTTAATTTGATTGCGTGAATCTTAACTCATTTATTTAGCTGATTCCAGGAACCGAGGTTTTAAAAATAGAACACTAAACACAGAAAAATTAGCAATAAAGCTCCAGGAGCTGGCAACAGTTGCCACTGTGAAGACTTTTTGTTTTAGCTCTTGAAGTTTCACAGTTCTGAATCAATACAGTTCGATGATGGAAACAGTAGAAGTCTTCTGATTCTGCCTCCCCAAACCTCTCCTCTTAAAAACAGAATTCCAATAAAACACATGAATACAGGAAAAAGAACAACAGCTTTTGTGCAGGATGCTGTATATGTGATTTACTCCTGATCAGACACTTCACCTTTCTTTCTCTCCCTATCCGTTTTGCTCATTTACTTAATTGTTACCATGCATAATGAATATTGCTTCATCCAGAATGTAATGATATTCCTAATGGTCTGGAGTAACAGGAAGAGAAATGGAGAAAAAAATGTTCAGGATAGGCTTAATTTTAGTATCTGGTAGTTTACATTACAATAAATTTCACTTGAATTTTATTGAAATCAGAATGTAAAGCTTTACAAAATAAATATATGTATGTAATTATGATAGATTACACAAAAGGAAAAACTCAGGTTTGTGTTAGTAGAATTTACTCTCCTTCAGGCATTATTGCAGACCAGAATTGCGACACATCTGGGCTCAGGAAAAGCTGCTGCTGCTAACCCAGATGAGGAACACAGCTTTCTTTCCAGCTACATTTAGGTGTGAGTTAATCTGTATTGGCAAATTTTGGGTGGAGGTAAGGCCTTCTGTCCTATGTTACTAGGTGGTATGTGGCTCTTCATCCTGCCTCTGGAGTCAAAAGAAGAAAGGCTCAACTTCTTGTGAGAATAGTTATGAAAGGTATTTAGTAACTAAGCTTACTTTGTCATCTCCCTGCAAGGAGAAATTCAGATACCTGACTTCCCATTTACAATGCCAAAACCTAAACATTATGCTTTCCAATAGTCTCTCTCCCTTTCTCAGCTAAACCACATATTAGCAAGACTAAAGGTTTCTTTCCAAAGAAGCCCTGGAGCATTTTGGCTCATTTACATAGGGACCAATTCCTTCACATGTAACAGAAATACCATAGTAATCAATCCACTGAGGGAGAAAAATTAAATATTCCCCCAACTACTCAACTTCTAAAGGATTCCAGCAGTTTCTGAATTTAATTACCAACAAGTTTAGATATGCTGGGAGATTCCAGGGTTGGTTTTATGCACTTTCCCTTGAACCTCTCTTGTCAAACTTTCTCACAGTTCTTCATAAATGAAAGCCCCGATTGTTTAGATTAAATTGGAACGTTGTGTTTATGTCCATACAGTGTAATACCAAACATAAACAAAGTCACATGAAAACTCTTAGTATGAGAAAAAAAAGACAGATCTCCAACATAACTCTGTTGTATCACAGACCACATCATTTCTCTTAAAATCCAGAAACAATACAGCTATTCAAATCCAAACAAACTGCTGCAATGTAAAAGAACATACAGATTTACTCTTAATAAGGCAAGTGAACCCTGATTTTTTCCACTGAGTAGTCTGACAACTTATTGTCATACGCATTCAATGCCAGAGCGAAAGTCAAGGTCCCTACTCAGGCTCAGCTGAACACAGCAAAGAATGCCAAACAAGCTTGCACAAAGTTAGCTCTATCAGTTCATGCATTTTCCATTCCTTCAGCTGGGGAATGTTTGTGTCTACACAGAAACTTTGAATTTGAAAACAGAGTTCCCAACTACACGGAGGTGGTGGACAGGCTGTTTCCCTTTTAGTCGGAACCTTTCTCAGCAGCTCCTGGCTTTTGAGCACTGTAGCCTGAAGTCAAATGAATTGTTCAAAGACAAAGTAGCTGCACATTCACGTTCAGCTACAAAGGTCACATGCTCAGGATCCAGACACTCAAGAAACAGGCTAAACAAACGACTGGTGGTCAGAAGCAAAGTTCTTAAAGGTATTTTGCTTTTACATTTATATCTGAATAATCTCAGTCAAGTCACTTTCATTTTTTCATTATTAAAAAAAAATTGTAATGAAACACCTGAACTTTCTTAAAAAGTAAGATTATTTTAAAAATCTTTCACACACAAAAGTAAACATTTCTCTTAATTCTTCCCAATGTCTTTGTAGAGTAATCATTTTTTTCTCTTTTCCTTGTATTTAACTAAAAACGCTGAACAGACAAAGATCACAACTAAACTAGTCAACTGCAAGAATCCAAGAAAGACTTCCTGATCTCTCTCTCTATCAGTCCTTTCATTCTTACTACAACTGTGGTCCATATATCACCAGTAATGACATTTGTGATCACACTTTGGTATCATATTTTATAATTTTAAATATCAAGAAGTTGCAGTGACATTCTCTGTTGACTGGAAATGAAGACTTTTTTTAGATTCCAGTCTTTTTGTAAAGCCAAACTGCCTTCAGCATGAAGAACTGTGCACAGAAGTAAACTTAAATTACATGTAAACCATTAATTTCACTAGTCATGGCTAGCTAGCTGAGTCCTTGGATACATCTTAAGAAAATATGTTTAATTTTATAACGTCATTAAAATTCAGGCAGTATATGGCATGACCTCTCTTCACTCTGCTGATGAGGCAAAAAAGGTAGCAGCTTCTCCCCACAGACCCTCAATAATGCAGGTTTCTTTGCTAGGCTTGAGGCTACCTGGTACTCTCTTAAAAAGGGGGCATTAAACAGAGGTTTTCATCATAAGGGTAGAACCAGACCAGAATATGAAGTATCTTAGCCTGCAATACATTAATTTTATACAGAGGACTCATAAAATTAATGGAAGTAGAGTTGATACAGGTCACTGAGGTGGAAAAGGACAAGTACTAAAGGAGAAAAAAGCCATCTGTTAAAGTTAAGAACTGAGGAACAGGAGGGAGGAATACTATACAGATGGAAAAATGCATAGTCAAAAGAAGGAGTTAACAAAATAATTGGAAATATGAAACTGGGAAAGTGTTTCCTGCTGGGAAGGATATTATTCTAATTCAGAGAAACATGGTTGCATTCTCTTCTCCCTTTTTTCAATCTATCAATGAAATGTAACTCTGGATGTTTGCACTATACTAGTATGTAAATAGAGAAAACCTAAATAAAAAAATAAGGAACCAACAAATATATGTGACAGAGGGAATCCAAATTACCATGGTTAGGTGGTTCAGCACATACAGGAAAGAACAAGTAAGGTAGAATTGCTTCCTTAAACAAGACTTTGGAATTTAGCATGATTCCAGCTTTGAAGCTACAACTAGGAGACCTGATCCTAGCACAGTAACATATACTCAGCAGCAGTTTTCTCTAGAAGGAGTCTTCTCATGGACTGCTGTCAAGGGAGAACTAGAAAAAAAACAGAGCAGAATCCAGCCTAAAAATGATGCAATAGGATTTTATTCTAAAACATCTATACCCAAGGGTATAACAATAAAAGAAAATAACAAAGGAGTTAGATAAAAGTGAGGTGGAACTCATCAGTAGGCATGTACTATGGGAGATCTCTTCTAAAAAAAAAAGGGAATTTCCAAGGACTGCAGAAAGAGAGGTGTTTGTACACACATCAACAGAAGTCTTCCTTCTACAAAACAAAAGCAAGAAACAGACAGGAAGGAAACTCCAGGCAATAGCTTGAGTAATAGCCAAAACGCAGGTTCAGATCTGTGCAAATGTCAAGGTAGGGGACAGAAAGAGGGCAGAGCTCACATAGAGTGTTAAAAATTAATTCTCCAACCAAATAATGCACAAAAGAGGAATAAAAAAAAAGAGAGGAAGGGGCAAGTACATCGAACAAGAATGTTACTCCCAAAAGATATACTTTTCACCTGTAAAAATAAAACTCAGACTCCTAACAGTGCCAGTAGGTATGAATAACAAAGTGCAAACATTAGCTGAAGGAGGAGAAGTGTAACATGATAAATAAAACACAAGGCACAGGAAGAATATTTAGAGTAAAAAGTGATCGGACAGAGAACACACTCACAGATGAAACTTTAGTAATCTCTTCATATTTCAGCTCTCAGATGAAAATGGATGACCAAAACATTTAGTACCGAAGAGAAGGAAAGAAACACTAACTAATACTGTTTCAGCCATTTTCACTTAAGGTAAAGAAGACTGAAGGAAAATAAATGACTGCCAAAGGCAGAAATTAATGCCAGCAGGAGAATTATTTTTAAAGGAACATAAATAATATTAGAGGGAAGCAGGCTGTGTGAAGCTTCTCAGGTGTCAGAGTGCAGCAGATTCATTAATTTCCTGGCTTCCCTTTAATCCCTGTTTTCGTAGGACTATTTTAAAGTTTCACTGGCTAACTCTTTCAGTCCTGCAAAATTTTTGCATACAGAATTTTTCAGATAGCAGGGGAAAAAAAACCAACCTAGCCTCAAAAACTGTAACACCAGCTCTCATAAGAAACTTGTTCTGTTTCCATTATCATAACTGTGATACCTTACTGCAAGATGAGAAAGGACAAATCAGTAACTATAAAGTGAACATTTATCACCTGACTGTGGTGGCTACAGTGCTGCCCTCAGTAATAAACAACACACATAGAAACAGCCATTTCTACAAGATCAGGCTATGCAGCTTGCACAGAAACATCATCCAAAGCAATTTTTCTGGATTGCTTGAGTGGGCGTGCTGTGCTCAGTGTATCTTTCTGATTCCGTATCCTTGTCCGATATATAGTTGCTGGCATAGTGCAGCAAACTATAAATATGAAAAAGAAGAGTTAAAGGGGAAGTACTAGAAAGAAAATAAAATTTTAAATGGAGGAAGAAGACCTATTACAACAGATCTGCTTTCTAGACTTTCTTTCAGTATTCAGCTTTCAGCCCTGGCCAGAAGATGAAGCACACAGAAAAAACCAGCAAATAATTTCATGAAGAATATGAGGCAAATCTATATTGCTCATCAGTGACCATGGTTAATATCAGAACCACACTACGCAATGGTTTTTGAAGTCTAATTTGTGGCACCAATTTCTGAGAACGAACTCCTTGGATTAAAAGGGAATGTTAGACCATTGACTCAGTATGGCTAAGGCTGCATCCTTCTTCCACAGGAATATGTATAGCATAGCATTTTTTTCCTCTGTTGTTTCACTAGGTGATCCAAATGGTTTCCTTGTGGTGATCCAACTGGATTTCCAAATGGTAAATAAAGGTTAAGAAAAGGAAGGTGACAGTTTTCACACTGCTTTCCAAACCAATGAAGGAAATTGCTAACCTGAGGTGCACATTTGAATTACCTGTGTATCTGACCTAAATTAGGAGCTCTTTCTGAGTACTGGGAGAAAGTCCATCGAGAGACTGAAACCTGGTCTTTTAAAAACATTTGGGAGTAAACTGAAATAAGACTTATGTTTTCTTGAATAGGAATTTACATATATGCTCCTCTCTTTAAAAGCACAGGCCTATAAATTACCCAAGAATTAAGAACCCAGTAGATGATTAAACTAAGCTTTGAGGCTTCCAAGAAAAATCTATTGACAAAAATAATTTTACATGTTTTCTTTTATCCTCCTTGAAATCACTATGAGTTTGGGGGCTTTGTAACCTAAAATTCCCTTTAGTTTTCGGAAGACACTCTGCTTGTATGCCCAGGTTTGAAAATTCAGAGACCTGTGAAGAAGACTGTGTAGGCTGTTACCTTCACTTTTGAAAGGATAAGAGGCAGTTAAAAAGAAATTACTCAGAAAATCCTACTGTGTACCTCAGATGGCATGTGGGCATGTTCACAAGTTCGGTTGCTTACACACATTTCCTCAGTGAAGAAATCAGATTGAGCCTCACCTTAGGTTTCCTTGCACAATGCATTTCTATGTTTTGAGAAGGTTGACTTTGGCACCACTGGAATTGCTACTTTGCAGACATAAGCCATGCCCCGATAAAGGTCCAGGTCTGGCCATTTTTTAAGCGAAAGATAAAAGGATGGAACCCTCTCCTAGAAAAAGAAGTACAAGCTCTATTGACAACTACTGTGAAGAATAATCGACCTTAAAAGCCTACAAGTGAATTATAGAACCACTCACTGCCAAGTTTAATTACAAGTAGAATGAACTGTACATGACAAGAAAGAGTAGTTCTATTTTCTCCTGCCTTTCCCTTCATACAGACACCAACAGATGATATCAGAATATGATGTAGTGGCTTTCTACATTCACTTCTTTTCCCAGTAAGAGGTAACATAGGAGTACACAAAATGGAAAACAAATATGGAGTAGAGATGAGAAGAAATCAAGATTTTCCACTCAGCAGAAGAAAAAAATCTCTCAAATCCTCTGCAAGCACATACAGAAGTTAAGATAAAGACACTCTGGAAGGTCCATTTTCCAGATAAGGCACACAACAGTTGCTACTACTACCATCCAGTGAAAGGCTGAACTGTGTCTCCTTATGAAATTGGTCCTTGCACAACATCTCTGTGTCCGTACTTCTCAGCAAGAGGAAGAAAGTATTAAGTGTTTCTTAACACCTGTGTCTCTTAACATCTGCTTCACCTGCAAGTGTCTCATTATGATTTATTTTACCTGACCTTGCTCTCCCAGTATTGGCTTGTCCAATGCTTAATAACTGTTGTACCTGAGAAATACTATTGGTGGCTAAAAAATGATAAATGGTCTTTCCTACACCCTACATAATAACCAAAATTTTGTCAGTGACTCATCTCTCTCTGAGCATAATTTGATGTTATACGGAACTGAAAATGAATATTTAGGATACTATTTCATCTTTTGTAACAATTGAGCATCCCCAGGAACCCACTATGGGAAAGTAAGGATCACAGGACTCCAGTCTCTTTTTCATCTCTGGCTGACACATTTCAAGTCATATGGCTTTAAAAATTCTTACTAATCTCCATCAACATGTCTCTTTGATGTTTAAATCTCAGCTGGAGTCACATTTGTAAGCCAACCACTCGTTTCAAAATATTTATGTCCTTTGACTCAAAGTTCAAAACAGGGCAAGATTCTTTTCATATAATCACTTGGAGCAAGCACAGTATTTCTATTATGCCAGTTTGGGGAACAGGCATGAAGTGTATTTTAAGACACTATACCTCATGTAACTTTTGGCATCGGTGTGAAAGAAGTGTAACCATTTATTAAAGAACAATATGCTCAGTGCTTCTCACATAAAACCAGTTTTGACTGCACTGAGATCTACTTCAGTGGTCTAGAAGTTTTCCATGAGGAGAATCAAGCTATAACACTTTAAAAATAGAAATAATGCATAGAGTTTACTGTATACATAAAAAAATATCTAATGGAATGTGATAGTGATTGAGTCAATAAGGTTCATTAGGCATTTATCTTACAAAATTTAACAAATAATGGCATGCTTTCTATGTACTTTCTCTAACAGGATAGGAAATGGTGAATTTCAGTTTATAGAGCTGTGTGTGGAGCATCGATTTTATGTATATCATCACAGATTTCCTATTGCAAGACTTTCAGATTTATGGTTCCAGTGCCCTTCTGCTTCCTAGGTATTCTTGGCAAGCTGCTGAAGCCCCCATCAGTATGTCAGTTCTTTGGCTAGCTCATCCAGAGAGAGGGTGTGAGACAGATAGAGAAGAGGAGCAGTTCCTTCACTTTTCACCAATTTATGTAGCTTGTTCTGTCTGGGCTGGAGGGCTCAAGCCAGCTGCCTCAGAAGAGATGTCAGTTGCCACATAGAACGATGCACCCAGATCGTTCCATATCCCATATTGCACATACCCCTGTTCTCAAAGCAAGAGTCAGATAGAGGATTATATTATACATAGGTGGCAGTTCCAACCTTTCTGCAGCTGAGCCTGACTGCTGCTGCTGCCTTCTCTTTCTCATTTGCATCCTCCCATCTGTTCTTGCTTCATTTCCTGCCACCCCACACAAATTATTACACTTCTTTCTCAAGTCCTCCTCCATCTCTTTCCTTCTCCCGTTACAGCTACTGTCACTGCCTTCTCACTTACCCCTGCCTTTCCCAGGCTGTCATATTCCTTCCTCCTTACCCAGCTTCAGCCATCACAAGTCCTTCCCTTCCTTGCTCTGCCTTGCCTCTCCTCACCAGCAGCTCTGGCAGTGCCAGAACAGAGAACAGGACCACAGAGCTTCCTCAACCTGACAACTTCATTATAAATCCACCTCCTGCAAAAATAGAGCAAAAATGTGGCAGTCTATAAGCCTTATATGACGTTGCATCGCATCTTCGTCTCCCATCAGGCATGCATATAACCTTGAAACAGTGGTATAGATAAAAGATGTCTAATTTGAATGAGATGCTTTTCTTTTATATTTCAGCTAATTATTCTTTCATGCATAGCACATTGAACAAAGTCTCTGTGCACTCTCTCAGCCCAAGGAATTTTGCAGAAAATTCTGGTGACTTTCTGGCTACACGAATTTGAGGAACACTGGAAATTACCAAGGGAACTCCCTTGGAATTTATCTTTCAGTTTTCAGCTTTGTTTATCTGAGAACAGTGATCCACACACAATGAACCTGATGGAATATGGCTGCCTCAGAAAATATAGGCCTTCACACTCTTCTCCTTATATTAAATCCATTAAATGGCAAGCAGAAAATGCCTGTGAAGTTTATGATGAACCAGTAGAGAATATTGTGACCAGTGGGGTGTCAGAGCAGCTCCAGACCACTTCGCACTGAATCCATCCACTAGTTTTACAAAAGGTCATCTTAGAAGACTGCCCAGGTGATTAAGGGATTACCCTGCCAAACTATAAGACAGAGCTTTTAAGCACAGAGAAAACAAAGCTGACAACTACAGTGCTGTCGTTTATTTTAAAGCCTAATGTATTTTCTCTACTTTTTTATTATTTGACAAATGTAAACTTTTTAACATCAAGCATAAGAAATCATATTACCACCGGGCTTTCTCTATAACCATGCTTGACCAGTTCTAAACTCAACCTCATCCCTTGCCATCCCTGCAACAATTCACAGATAAATTCATGTTTTTCAGACCCTGCCTGTGCTTCACTGTGGTTGCACCCATGTACTTAATGTTTCAAATGGAGCAGCATGACACTTTCACAAACGCACCATGAAGCCAATGGGGAATTTTGTCCATAAGGTATTGAGGCGGAAGGGAATTTCATGAGGATGTACAAGACCTACTTGACTTATATGTTTCTGTGCCCTTCTATAGCAGGGCAAGTCAATTCGAGGAGGAAAACCATCTTTAAGGAAGAACTGCTCCGATGCAAATTGACCCTACTTTATTTCAGGCTGGCTCATTATTATCTCATGAGTGATCAGATGAGATGGTCCAGTGGATTGAGGCTCTCTGGAACAAATTAAAAAAATCCAGAGAAGAAATGTGTGTGCTAAAGACATTTTCCCTGCTATGTTCTGCAGCATTACCTCTGGTCTGTAGGGACCTAAAGATTATCAGGGAAAATGAATCAGCTTATAATCCAGAGGTTCACTCCATGTCAGAAGTTTTTCCCTGCCCACTGAGAAAGGTTGAAAATCACTGCTCTTATACTCTTTACAATCAGATTTCTTTGTGTGATGATTGCATCCTGCCAGAACAGCTACATAAGAGGATTTAACTATGTTTTCACTAAAGAGCAGTAACTTCAAGCTTCTCTGCACTGCCCTATATCTATGTGTTGCTGTTCCTACCCACCTTCATCATTAGCAAACCCTGGCTTCAGATAGGACCTGATGAGAGCAAGCTGAATCCACCTACACAGCTCTCCAGAAAGTTTGCTGGGATTTCCCACGTTGAATCAGGAACTGAAAATGTGTGTTATGTGTACAGCTGATTGTATTTATAGGTTATGACTCCTCTTACTGACTAACTGTACGTCTGGGGATTTTGTTGTTAGAGAAGCCACTCGTGTCTCTTTGCTTCATACTAGGTGTCAAGGAGAAATGTTGTGCTTTTAGAAATAAGACAGCAGAAGCATCTAGACTGAAAGCACAAAACCAGTCTAATGTCATAGGGTGGCCTTGAATCAGGCCCACAAAAACTAGTTTTCTTACTTCAGCATCTTGAATTTTTGCTTTGATTTCAAGTGGGGAAGAGGGAACTCACATGCATGACATAATTTGACTAGATAAGACTTTATTTGTACTATTTTCTCTGTGTGCAGTCTTGCATAGGTTTATTTTTATATCTGTGACATCTTTATTTGCAGTTTGCTCTTTCTAAAAACAATAAGCCCTTCCTGTGCTTTTGCAGACTATTGTAAGTAAACAACTCTCCTTTTGGTTTTAAAATTATCTTTCGCATGAGGGACATTTGTCCTACATAACAGCCAGTAAATTAGAGGATGTTGACCAGAAGATATATCTGTGGATAATATATTGCAACAAGATTGCTGACTTCCTATTTAGTGACTTCTTTACTATTTTACAGGTGTTGGCCACAAGCCATTCTGGGACGATGAAGAAGTGGGAAACTTCTCAAGTGCCAGGTTTTCCATAAAGATTACAACATGTAGCTGATGTTTAAGGTAGATCTGGACCTTCCCCACACCAGTTTATGGTCAGATTCTCAAAAGAACTCAAGCACAGTAGTAGAACATCTTGTAGTCCTGACCCAGCTTAAAGAAAATAATGATGCAGCTTCATTTCCAGTGAAGTCAACTTCATTTCTCCAGGGAAGCCAACAGAGTGACAAGAGGAACACTCCCCTGCCCAGGTCAGACAACTGATCCATTTAGACTGCATTTATGTCAGTAACTCAAATAGTCCTTCCCCACACAGCTAAACAGCTTCATCCATACTGCTTGCCAGGAAAAGAGTTTGTCACATGGTTCTCCCCAAACTATGCCTAGAAGTGTGTAGCCACCACAGGTCAGATACAAACATGGTCACAGTTACGGACTATCAAGGCCCAGTGCCTGAGCCTCAGCATTGTTTAGGTAAATAACAGGCACGCAGTTACATTCCTTTTACAGAAGAGCACCATGAGCCCAGCTGATGCAAGGGAGAGGAAACAAGCATTGGTAGAAGTTGATTCTGCTCCACTTAAAAACTGAGGGCATACAGGCTGTGAAACACAGGGATGTTATTTCCATTATTTGCTCTTGTGACAGGCTTGCTATCATCTCCCTAACACACACATCAAGTTCCAAAAATCAAAACAAAGAGGGGCCAAACACACAAAGGAGTTTTGGCAGTCAATGACATGTCTTGCAATACACATGAAAAATATTCTGCCTCAAATGGCTTCTGTTGCCTTGCCCCTATCAAACACTTTCATTGAAATTAAGATGGGCCAACAAGGAGAAACAAACAACCAAAAGAAATAAAAAAATCTATTCAAGCCATATAGCTTTGACTTATATAAAGTCCAAAACAAGGTCCTTATTTGTCATTGAATATCTGCAAGCAGCTTAGACCACCTGCCTTCAAAGAGTGTGGGGTTTTTAAGTGTTAAAAGCATCAAGTCACAAAACATTGCCCATTAAATTCATCCGATGCAAAGAGGTTTGATTATATAAAATGAGGCCTACATCAAGGACAGTAAACCACCCTAGCATAAGACTGGAATGAACTTTTAAAGCCTTCACACTAGTGTAAAATTAGGGTACTCTGTATAATAGTGGATCAATTATCTAAGAGGTGAACTGTTTGCTTTGAATAGCTCAACATTTCCAGGGAAGTAGAGGAAATAGCGCAGGGGACAAAGTTTCAAGATTGTATCTGGTTTAGGTAATATTTTTTTATCTGCAGCTTCTCAGTGACAGTCAATGTTCAGAAAATATTCTCACTCCATTTCATATACAGTCAACTTGCTCACAATTTGTACCTTCTCTTAGGTTTGTGAGGTAGTTACCAAACAAAGCAGATGTCCTAGGACTAAATAGCTTATTGTACTTAGGAAACAGCATCTGGATCTGGTCTGCAATTATAACGAAGGCACACAGATAAATACTGAGGACTCAGGAGTGACAGAGGCAGACTATGAAACAGAAATAATCTGCTGATGTCGAAAGAAATGGTGCTAGGAAGGCACTGAAGACATCATTACACTAGAGATTAAATGCTGACCAGTTCAGTTAGTGGTTATCCCCTTAGTGCATAGACTGGAAACAAAAGTTATTGAAGTTATATTATATTTAGAAGTAAGCTGTGTTTTACCCAAAAGTGTGCTGTCAGATATCATAAAAATGCCCTTTCTCTTGAGGCTTTTTGGCCTCTGGCAAACCAGATCCAGACTGCTGTGGTATAACTACACCCAAATACATTTCAATCTCATAAGAAAGATTTGCACCTATGAATTACATTGATCTCACCTGGAACAAATATATTTATTCTAAGTGAAGAGATACAGAATAAAATGCTCTTGAGGCATGAAAATGTTTTATTCACTCCTTCGATTTAGCATCTTGAGGTTAGCCATGGCAGGTACTGACACTATTTCTTATCTTTCTTCATGGGCACACCCAGCTCAGAGTTTCCTTCATCAATGGGAAAAGACTGTCTCCTTAAGCAATGACTTCTCTCTTATTGGCATTACTTTTTTTTTCTTGCATAAAGACTCAGTGGATTTAAATTAAACTATAATTGTCGTATTTCTCTGTAATGTTCTACTGTGTTTTATTTGTGACCTTGACCCATCAAGTTTTGAAGATAATTTTTTCTACTCTATCAGTCTGATTTTTTCTAAACAGTTTTCCATTTACCATAGATGAGCAACTTTT
>NW_009714100.1:35941-39001 GCF_000703405.1 Apaloderma vittatum | reverse complement strand
AGGGAAAGAAAAACAAGGGATTTTTTTCAATACTAAAACTGGTGATCTTTTCTTTGAAAGTTACATATTTTGGAGCAGAAACTAAAAAGGGACAAGGTAACAAACTTTGTATTAGTAAAACATGCTTTGCAAACACATGTTCAAGCCTTCTACCAGAAGGTTACAAGCCTTCTGGTGCTGGGCGAACCATCCAATTCTGCATATGTAAAGATTAACTTGGCTTCAACAGTTAAAACTGCTGTTCTGCTTATATCTTCCAGGGATAAAGCAACACCTTTTTTGCCACACTAGCTTCCTATCACATGTGCCAAACAAAGAACAGGAATCTGACTGACTCCTACACAAAAGAAATATAAAAGATAGGATAAGCAAGTAGATGTGTCAAGAAGAGGTGTTAGAAGGAGTAGCAAAAAGATGGCTAAAAATAGCACATCTACAAACCAGTGAAAAGATGTCCTCAGGGATAGGTGAGACAGATTTGATGAAGCGTGTGGGCATATAGCTGACTGGGCAAAGATACCAGGACACAAAACTCTGAGAGATTCAGAAAAAGTGACTGGAGGCTAGACACAGAATGAAAAGATGAGGGGGACAGAAAGTCAAGACTAACGTTGTCAGAACAATGTTGTACTTCCCAAGTACAAAATGCTCAAATTTGTGGAATTGTTGAAGACCTTACCTGAGAAGAAAGGAACAAAACACAAACATGGTCCTGTTTAGATTATCTTTACCTGTGCTTATAGGTCATTACAGGATCAAAATCCAATGTGATCTTACAGCCAACAAAACTCATGCAGTAATGGAAAATATAGTCCAATGCCTGAACAAGTAAACATTTCAAAAGAGACTTGAACTATGTCTCTCAAGAGAGACTAGAACTATGCAAGCAGAGAAAGAAAACAGATTGCAACATGGCTCTAGAAAACAGGAAACAAAGCAAGAGGAGCAGACTATTACAGTTATTATGGGGAAAGGGTGTCTTAGACTTCAGCAACATCCCACTACGTCAGCAGCAGGAAGGAAGAAAGCTTAATGCTCCTAAGCATTTTAATTCATGAAAAAATTCTATTGAAAGATTCCTTTTTCCATCAATCAAGAACCTGCAGAACAACGGGTCAAGAGCTTTGGCAAATGACACAAAGATGACTGATTCATCCAATTACCAAACTCTACAGGCTGAACTAATTTGTGATAGAATAATGACAGGATAGAAATCCAGGCACTCAAATGAGAATCCCATTAACTCTACAGAGAACTAAAGACATGTTCATGCCTAGTGAACAAGCTCTTATCCAAATAGACGATATAAGCAAAGCACTCACAAACGTGTTTCGGAAGGCAGAACAACAAAGGTATGAAAATTTACTGAAAATTTGAAAAAAGAAAGCATATAAACACAAAAGATTAATGAAATCCAAGATCTATGGCTATTGTGGTGAGAAAAAAAAAATAATGAAACGCCCTTTACATGGAGTCACATGCAGAAATTCCGACAAGTCTTTATGCAAAAGACTGCAGATGAGAAAAAGATGCCCCCATATTGAGAAAGCAAGCAGTGACTCAGAGATCTTTGCATGTATGTGACATCACTGCAGTGCAAAACAGCAAAAAAATAAATGGACTGTGAAGTTCAGACTAGCACCAGATGCAAAAACAAGGCAGCAGAATATAATAAGAAATTGAATGCAAGTGAAGAACGGGTATCAATGTGTGTGAAAGACACAAAGACTTCTTTAGAAGTGTACAGGAAAAGAAAGGAAAATAACAGAACCAAATTTTAAATTCCATGATAATATAATCAACTCAAATTTTAAATGCCTTGATAATATAATCACAGTACCATGCGGCCAAGCAAATTACGAGAAAAATATCAAGTAAGAAGCAGAAAAATTGGAAGTTCAGGTAGTACAAATGCTGGAGAGGCATTTAGCAAAAAGAAGAGAGCTATTAACTCTAGCACATTAAACCTAAGTTACAGATGATTCCATGAAAGACACACAAATAAAAACCATATCCTGTATGGCCAGTGCATTATTACATCCATACAGTGAAGAACTGGACTTTTCAGGCAAGACATTAACTTGCTCAGAGACACAAAAGGATGATCAAACACCCACTTTTACCTCAAAGATATTAATATCTTTTTTGTTTGCTTTTAGTATCATGCATTATATAACAATTTCAGAAAACAGCATAGGATAGGTATCAGGAAACCAATCACATTCATCAAAAATTAAAAGAAAAATAACAGTAAAAAATATTTACATCTAAGTGCCCACAATCAAAGATCGAAATGTCTTAAAGCAAAACTCTTCTTAGGAAGATCAATACATTGTTACTAAGTGAGAAAAGCTAGCTCAGTATTTCTGTGCAGTGAAAGAGTCTGTTTTGCAGTTACCACCATGGAAAATGATTTGTTCCGGTTATAGAGTGCATAGGTTGTGCTCTTTCATTTGGAAGCTCAGAAAGCATCCAGCAATGAGCTGGAGGCAGCAAAGTACCATGGGGCAAAGAAATCACGTCACAGCAGAGGAGTCTCTGTCTGTGAGAGTGTCAGTCTCTGAGAGTGGAAGTGCTGAGGCAGTATGAGGAGAGGTTTGGGAACACACAGCCTCTGAAACGGGTGGTGGAGGAGTTACACAGAGGAAAAAGGTGCTGAAGATGATAGACGGAGGAACACATCAAAACCATTTGTTTTTACTTATTAAATAGTGAACCATGCCTTTTACCATTTTCTTCTACACAACAATCAGCTGTGATTAAGCACCAAGACAGCCATCTTTTTGTACTCACATTTGTAGTGGAGGAACATGCAAAAGGTGCTGTCCAGGGGACATCAGGAACCATCTTGAGAACTGGCACCCCTGTTGAAAGGTGCTGTGGTAAACCCGCCAGCAGCTGGGCAGTGGGATATGAGGGGGAGCGTGGCTCTCCTCTCCTCCAAAAAGAGCCCAGAAACAAATGTAGAATTAGATCAAATTGATTTGGATCTCCTGAGCCTACTCCCGTGTCACCCCGCCAGCTGCTGCTCCAGCAGGACCCGTCTCCATTTCCCCACAG
>NW_009714100.1:1777-35910 GCF_000703405.1 Apaloderma vittatum | reverse complement strand
GCCCAGACACGCTGGGCCCCTCTATGGGCCCCATGTCCCTGCCTGGCCTCAGCCCATCCCCAGTGAGGTGTCTGGGGCTGCCCAGCTCCTGGTGTCCCCGACTGCCCTACTCCTGTCTGGGGAAACAGAATGGACCCTGGCTGCCAGGTCCTGTCATCGCCCACCCGGGGAGCTGCCATTGCTCCTAACGTCCAGCCCCAGGGAGCCACCAGTCCTCTCAGTGCCTCGACACTGGAAACATGCTTGGGCCACCATTCAGGCAAAAAGAAGTTCTAGCTCCCGCATCCAGGTACCCACTAAACACAGAGGCTTCCCACACTAGCAAGTTCAACAGTGAGGACACAGGCCTGAGTCCTGGCACACAATGGCCCGACTGTTGGGCTGTCAGGGTGCCTTCATGGCAACGCGCCATTCCCCCGACACAGCCCAGCTACCCTTTTGGGAACCACACAAGCCAGAGGGGCCGTGTTCCTCGCTGACAGCACAGGCAGCCTCATTTATGAGGAGTGGGAAGGGAGCAGGAGGATAGTTTAGCCACATGAAGGTGCCCTGGAAGACCTATTTTATTTATTACTACTGATGAAAGACCAGTCAAAAAGGGGTTCAGAATCAGTCAGGTGGGAAAAGTTCAATCTGCAAATTATGCAGAGCAGCCTCACACTAAAAAAGAAATAGCAAATAAGTCAGGGCATGAAATCTTCAACCAGCTAGAAGGATGGCTTTCTATAAAAAAAACCAAAAAACAAAAAACACAGAAGGCTGAGGGACTGCTCTGCCCTGGTTTCAGGGCAGGGGAGTTGAAAGAGTCCAGTAACAATTCTTCCAGAACAAAGATGAAGACATGTTCACTTGTACTGCTGTGCTGAGTGCTCGCAAAGCCACCTCACCTGTCTCTCCAAACAGCAGTACTTCACACAAGCCAAAAGTGTCATATTTTGCCTCCTATATTCTCATATTATCATATCCATGCTGACGAAAATAGAAGAAAGAAAACAGAAAATCTCGTAAAAGATCAGAGCCACTCTGAAAAGAAGGGCCACAGAGAAGGACCATACAGAAGTCTACAGTTGAATTCATCTCCCCTGCCTATGGGCAGACAGAGGTTGCATGTGCTTTAACCTACTCACTTACTCTGCCCTGAAAGTAAGCAGATGGCTATCTCTGTACAGGGTAACTGTTCTGGAGGTACCTATGTCTTCCTACTGATTTCAGAGGGAACTTCACATGTAGCTCAGAGTATAGGCTTAATTTTTTCTAGCTGAAGCCAGGAAAATGAGCAAGAAAGGAATTAAGAAAAATGTGGGAAAAATGTACACATGAACTTCAGTTCTTGAAGCAAAAAAAGAAAGTAAGACTGCCACTGCAAACTACTTTATTATCACAGGCCACTAGAAATTAAACAAACTGCCCTTCTGGTCATCTCAGACAAGACAAGACATTTTAGCAGCTAAGATAGGCCAAAAATATCACTTCAGCCAATGGACACCTGCTTACACAACTCAAAATAGAAAAAAAACCAAAATTTCATTTTTCCAATGTCAATCAAATAAAGAAGCAAAATAAATTGTTTTTAAAATGCTTATACACCACCAAAATAAAGGTGAAAAATTAAAAAAGAGTTACAGGATCACAGAATGGTTGAGGTTGGAAGGAACATCTGGAGGTCACTGAGTCCAGTCCCCTGCTCAGGCAGGTTGTCCAGGAACAGGTGCAAGTGGCTTTTGAATATCTCCAAGGACAGAAACTCCATAACCTCTCCAAGCAATCAGTGCTAGTGCTCAGTTAGTGCTTTTTACTCACAGTAAAAAGCATTTCCTAATGTTCAGATGGAAATATCATATGGCACCATTCCAAGAGATAGTCATAAAAAAGTATAGGCAAACGTTTTCGTGATAAACCCCCCCCAATAAATAATGTTATTGAGGAAAAGGGGTACTATGTGACCAAGAATCAATTTATTTCATCACTGCCTACTGCACCAATGTATCACAGCTGATGTGTAAGAAATCCTGGAGGCAAATTTTGGAGTTCACAGGGAGTTCATGTCATAGTAGTTTTTAAGACTGATTATGAAAGAAATTTTGCGCCAAGCAAGGAGACAAATGGCCCAGATAAAGACAACAACTAAAACCTGAAGCAAACTATCAGGGTGAGGAAAGAGAGCACATTTATTGCACACACTCTGTAGAATAAATTTGATGGCACTTGAAGCTAGATCAATGGAACAGGATCCTTAGTGAATTTATATTCACAAGTTCTCCTATATGAGACAACTCATTATAAAATTCATATTTTCACTCATAGGACTGCAACATCTCTGAGCTTAAAAGCAGAAATAGAGGATACTGGTTTTAATACATTTCTTTCACATTTTTCCTATGGTCTTCATCTAATTAGAAATTGGAAAAATGAGTTTTCCCACCTTTCTACACTGTGTTTTCCTTTCGTGCCACAGTTTACAGTAATTATATTAGCTACAGACTAGTGCAATTCTGGATTAAGTTTGCAACAATCTAATTTACTTTTGCAATGCCAATTAACATCAACATTGTATGTGAAGGGGAAAATAAAAATGTGAAGGTTGTTTTGGGGAAAAAATATGAATCTAAATATTTTCCTGGAGGATTTTATGAGTTGATATCTGCTGGAAAGGAGAGTACAGCAACAGAAATTCAGTGATCTAAACCCAGAGGTGCTCTGCAGAGATCACTGAGGAACAAAGTGCAGACAGTCATGTACAAACAGGAGAAGAGGACATCTGACTCTTGTGTCATTTACAGAATTCACCTTTCACCTGCATAAGGATCACAGCACCTTCCTTTTCCACCTGTAGGAACCATGTTAAAATAAGGTTAGCTGACTCACTTCAGCCTAACTGAAAAGCCTGCCAAAAAAAAGGACCACAAGGTCTTGAAGGAGAAGGTGGACGAATAAAACGTGAAAGTTATAATGTTTGGGAATCCAAAGAGGATGGAAAATATAAAAAGTATTTCTTTTCCCAAAAAGAATTGTATCATGCAGCAGAAAGTCAAGACAAAATATTCTCCTTGTATCTATCTAGAATTATTGTCTGAGCATTACTACAGAGCAAAGAAGGAATTTGCTTTCATCTTAACCCACAGCCTTTTCATTATATCTTCCCTCTCCCCTGTCAATCTAAAAAGAGGGACTGATAAAATTGAAGAAATACTGACATGGAAAGACAAAAAAAAAGAACCCTGAACTAATGGATCACAGAGCAATTTGCTTACATAACTGAAGACCAATAGGCACATTTCCACACAATTTTAAAAACAATATTTCACTGTGGAAAAACTAATAACTGTTGATTACATCCAAGATCTTTGGAAAATAAAATTTGCATTGCAGTTCTGCATATTAGAATTTAACATTGAATACTAATCCAACTGATGTAATTTTTTTCAATGAAAATTAATATCTTGGAAAACAAAGAAAATTTGTGAGTAAATTTTGGAATGAAGTCATGAGTTTGATTCACCTATTATTTTCAAGGCAACTATATTTTGTTCAGTCAAGTGGCAGACAGTAGTTTTAGTCAATAATATTGCTGATACAATTTTATTCTAAATGAAAGCTTTGCTTTGAAAAACATTAATTATATATTGTAGTTAGACTCATGCTGTTTATATTAAGTAAATGAAAAACATTAACTTTCTCTCACTCTGTCAGCAAAAATGTTAATTTGAGAACCAATTATTTACATTTCATATTGAGTCAATAATTTCTTTTCTTCTCTTTTCCAGAAGTCCAAATACCTCAAATAACTTGGTAGACTATTCTGTCATTTCTCACTTTGACATTCCTTCAAAATGTTGGTTTCCCAACTCCCACAAACACAGTGTGATGGGTTTGTGCCTGGCAGGGCTTTTTGGTAACAGGAGGGTCTTGAGGTGGCTCCTTGAAAAAATTCCAGATCTTCCCCCAGCCCAGGCAAAAGTTGGACCCACTTCTGGCCAATGCCAAGCTGATTAGCGCCTCTGCAAATCAATGTATTTAAAATGGGAAACCTGTTGCGGCAGCATCTTTTTCCTTTCATGTTGAAAAGGTTTTTTATTTCAAAGAAGAGGGAGAGATGAAGAGAGAAACCTCATGGTCACCAAGGTCAGTGAGAAGTCTTCTCCCTGAGGAGAAATGATTTCCATGGACGATAGAAATGAACAGACCACCATCCCCATTTCCTGATATTCCTGTGCTGTGGTGGGGAGGAGGTAGCCAGAAAGAAGGGAGGGGGTGGGGTGAAGGCATATTTAAGATCTGGTTGTATTTATTTCTCTCACTGTTTTACTCTGATCTAGTTGATTTGGTTAAAATGGTGGTGGTAAATTAAATTATTGGGTTTTTTCTCCCCAAGTCTACTTTGTGCTTTTCTCAAGAGGACGTACCTGCTGGAAGTTCTGATAATATTCCTACTACACTGGCAGAAGCAAAAAGCTGCTGACCCATACTTTAAACAACTACAGTTTGGTCAGCATCAATATATAAAGGGGGGTTTGATTAATTTAAATCACATTTTTATTAGGAGAATGTGATTTTCGTTCTAGAGTACTGCACATAGCACCAGGTGAAGTTTTCTGGCTCAGGCCAAGTAAGACAACAAACAAGGCAGACTCAATAGTCCAATGAAGATTTTGAAAAGCTTTGGAGCTGACCAGTAATCCAAAGACAGTTCTTACAATACACAGCTAACGATGAAATTGAGGCCTACTTTTAGTTCATTGGCAAATACTTCATCACAGAAAGACCAGAAGATATAATTATATAGAATAGCGCCAAACACTACAAACAATTAAATTTCTTGTCCTGTTTGTTAATATCTTGTAGGAAAACAACAGCAACATCAGAACTGTAGGAACTAGTGAAGAAAGCTAGAAAAAATAACATAAGGATCTGGATATTTCAGGTGTTTCCTTTCTCTTTGTCCAAAGCAAGGATGTAATAATTTTTCAGGTTGATAAGGTATTCTAATTTTAGCAGCATTATTTTTCTGTCAGAGTGAATATATTGATGACAACATTTAAAACACAAAATACTCCTAATGCTCTAATGTCCAATTAGAGCTAAAACATTAGCTAACTTCAAAGAAGGAATTTACTACATATGCCAGTGTTTTGGAAATTGCTTCACATTGGAATGCTTAACTGTTGGCAGAGAATGAGACTCTGGAGTATCATATTGGACTTTAATCTGTTGAGATACATTTACTTCGTTAAAAAGACTGCTGTCTGTAGACACTGCTAATACAAATTAGTTTCTGGTAAGTCTATTTAATTCCAAAGACTATCCATACAGTTATACCTTGCTACATAAATTACTATGAATATAAAGATATACGTACATACGTACACCTGCACAGATCTATTTACTTTCATATGAAATGCATGTGTTAATGTATATATTTGTGAACTGCATGGCAGGTATTCCTCAAGAAAAAAAAAGAGAGAAAAAATAGAAAAACTCATGGAAATCTGAAAATGTAATGGTCTGGGAGATTTTCCTCTCTGCAAAGCAAGAACTAAAATCATTTTTTTCCTATCCTTTCCGCTATAAGGCTTTCCTACAATTCTTTACCTGTCTTCCAAACTTTATCTCTCCAGACTGAAGCATTTCACATTCTTGTTTTTCAGAAATAAATAAGAAATGTCCTCAGAAATAAAACAATATAGAGGAATCACTTTGTTAGAGCACTCTAAGGTATTTGCTAGGGCTCCTCTTGTGTTTCTGACCAGGAGCTTCCAATGTAGCAGATAGATCACCACAGTACTGCTTTTTTTGTCCTGATGAATGTCCACTAAAACTAGTTTATAGGCTGCTGAATATTTCAGTCTCAATCTGCTCAGTGTTTTGATAGCAAAACTCTTAGGAAACTATCTTCTCTGCTCAGATCTCCACAGAGCCCGAGGCATGAACAGGACTTCTGAAACTGCATCTGCCATGACATAGTACCTGCTGCAGTGGCAGAACAACTCAGTGGCTGCTCTAGCAAGACCCAGGTGACAGAAAGATGGGAAAAGCAGTAGACTCTTGAGGAGCAAGTAAGAAAAGCAGAAACTGAGAAGAAAAACCAATACAGATGATGGACTTGTGGGACACTGGGATAAGGAAGTAAGAGATTAGCAAGCAGCTGCAGAGCTGACAGATAAAAGCAAGATACTTCCTCTGTCTTAGGTGTTTTCTGTAACTCCAAATATATTACTGAGCCAAACTTTTTTTCCACAACAGATGATCAGTGAACAGCCTTTTAAATATCAGTTCCAAACTGATTTGTTTATCCACTCCCAGGTGTTGATCTGCAGGAGTACTAAGCACTTTATGCCAAACGAGGGACAAGAGATCTATGCATTGAACAGAGGAGCTGTTTTCAGGAAAGTATCTAGAGGCAGCCACAGATATCCCAGGTTTCACACTTTCAGATGAACAACACAGTTTTTACAACCTACAGTTTTACAGGAGTTTAAGTGCCTAACTTCCACAGAACTGATTTTGCTGGGAACTGAGTACCTAAATATCTTTCTTCACTGTTTTTTGTTTTTCAAAAAAAAAAAAAAAAAGAAGAAGCAGTGGCCCTCAGCCTCATTTGTCAAATTGCCCAGACTTTACTCGGGATTGGTTTCCAGGTCTGCCATATATCCTTCTCCATCTTTTTCACAAATCTTGGTATCATACAATTTGCTTTTCTTAGTTGGGGTTAAACTACAACTAGAAGAGAGATGGGAAGATTTTGGTCACATACAGTTTTCTGAATCAACAGCAAAATCTTTGAATACATTATATAGGCTTCTAACTTGAAAGTCTTTAGTTTTATCTTACTGTTGGAACGTGTTATTTTGCTATTTCACGGTACAGAGGGGACTCAATGAAATTGACCAGCTGTTTTTCGAGAAATGTATACTATAATCACGTTATCAGTTTATTCATTTCTATAACAACTTTCTATTTCACATATTTTACAATCTGATGCGACTGGATGTACTGGAAGAAAATATTCCTCCTCAACTTGTCAGCTTCATTGTAACACTTCAGGAAAGAAAGAGAGGAACCTTGCTATGACTTGGTACATCTGAAGACTGACTTCTCTGCTATGTATATTTTTAAAAAAACAATCAAAAATCCACCCTAAAAACCCCCACTGCATCAACAAATTCAGTGGAAACTTCCCCTTTGACTTCATCAGATACAGAAATAGGCCATTGAAGAAGGGTGAATATGAAGATCTAGCTACGTACATAACTCTCACTTCATCAGTTGAGACTGTAATCTTGGCAGGAGGGAAGAGGAAAGGAATAAATCACCAGATATCCATGTTGCAGTTGGCAGCCTTTGGCTGCAGAAATTACACAGGGATCTCCAGCTTCCACTGTAGGACCTCTGCATAGAACCTAAGCCACCCAAGTGAGCTATCTTTTTCCTCCACCCTAGGAATTGTTTGCAAACAGCCATTCGGAGAAGCAGAAGTCCAGGCAGATAGCTAATAAACATGATGAACCAGACACTGACTAGCAAAAGACTTTATTTAGTTGAATTTCGGGCTTGCTTGTCTCTCAGTATTAAAAAAAAAATAAAAATCTAATTATATCACTGCAGTCACAAGAATACAGTAAATCTAATCTCAGGAAGCACAATAGCAAAAGCTTTTCAAGCCTTTCTCAACCCCTTCCTGAAACACTATTCAATCAACAAAAGCATTATTGTCACCCTCCAAAGTAAATAAACTTTGTCTTTTACACTCAGTAAGAAGAAAATATGTGAGCTTCATTATAAGAAAACTAACAATTAACATGTGAGTTAAAGATGGAAGCTGCTAGCTGAAGGAAATACAAGGCTTGCAATGGGCTTTGCTGAATAAGATATCACCCTTTGAGTGATGGTGTGAGATAATTGGAGATTCTAATTGCACTTAATGACTTTACACTTCACTACAGCTACTCCTAATTTAAATCTGAGTAGACTCATATACTCCCTAACATTCACCCTACACTGAGATATCAGCCTCTGGCAAGATGTCTGCCATCTTTAAAGTGGGAGTATCTGTCTTCCTCCTTTTTAGGCAGGCCTACATATTCCTATTCCTGTATGTCTGTTCTCAGACATCTAAATATTCCTCTGTTGTATATTAATCAGTCAGCAAAAAGGAGCCAAGGAGGTGTCAATAATTGGGAGTCTCAAAGTTGTCACATCAGAGACATGCATCATAATGTGGTAGATTTTGATATAAGAGATTGTAGAGTTAAATTTGTTGAGCAGAATGTGGACTTCTCAACAGAGATTCTTCTTTATTCCAAAAGTAACAGTGTGCATATACAATAGATGTAGATTCAGAACCACTTTCATACTTTTTCATGATTATTGTAATAGTGTTGATACATGTTTCCATGTGCTTGCCAAGCTGAGAGGTTAGCTCAGATTATTTGAAGGCTTCACTTAATTGATTTTCTGATACGTAGCTAAATTCTCTGCTGGCTCGAACTAGCACAGCAGCACTGCATTGGATCACTAAAGATACAGGCATTTAGAGGGTCAGCAGAGCACATTGGTCAAATTCAGCTTTCGGTTGCTATAAATTGAGAGAGACTTAATTGATTTCAGCTAATGTATTGTAGAGTTGAACTTGTACATTTAGGAACCAAATTTGGGCCAAGGACAGTAAGGACTGCAGTCACAAAATGACTGTGACACAGAAGTAGCATTTAAATTCAGGGGTTGTGGAGCAGGTAATCAACAGAGCATGGCAACACTGGGCTGCCAAAAAAGCAACTACATTTAGCCCATAGTTGTGTTACAGATAGAGTGACCCTAGTTCTAAATTTCTAGCACTATCTAGTGTACTTCACTGTTTTATTGAACTTGGTGGTGTGACGGCAGCACAGGTATATCTCGGGTTATACAACTGTGCAAAAAAAAAAAAAAAGAAAAAAGAAAAAAATCGTTTTGATTAACCAGTCACCTATGCTGACAACATTTTTTCAAACTAATTCGAAATAATTCCTTACCACAGCTCCATTTCTAGAAGATAGTTTAGCACTTTCCCATGGTGTCATTTACCAAGCAGCAGGAAAACAACAGCCTCCAGGTGCTGTGAATTTCAAGCTGTTCCTTGTGAGAAAAGTACCCTCAAGACTCCCTAATTTAGTTTTTGCAATCTCATATTTAACCATGTTGTTAAGTGTACTGAAAGAAAAATCTGAAAGGGCCTCTCTCAGTTTTCATATAAGTGTTGCTATAGAGCTTGCAAGGTACTTGTTTTTCTAATTTTCCTTTGAAGTACAATTGGGTTTGGTCTCTTTTCTCGAACATGGGCTGTTTCTTAGTTGCATTATAACCTCAGCTGAGAGCTGGGAAATGCCTTTCAAAGCTGTACACCAAGCATGTTCAAAACTCCTAAGACTGAGACATTTTGAAGCTGGCTTCAGATTTTGAAGTGGTACTGTAGTATGACCATAATGAGGAAACATGATCCATAGTCCTGTGCCTGGAAAACATGCTTAAATGTCATTTTATAGATACAGATTCTGTGTTTAATGTGAAATGACACATTCTAAACTCCCATTCAGCTTTTGAGATCACACTCCACACTAGTTTCTTCCCAAGTTAAAAAGATATCACCCAGCCATGCAAAATTAAACAAAACTATCCTTTTCTACTCTTAATCATAAAGACATTCATCAAAATCTCAATTCCAGGCCCACTCAGTTTTATGGAGATTGACAGAGAACATCAGTGTGCACAGAAAACTCTATGAAACTATCTGGTTTAGGGTCAGTGAAAACTGAGACCAGGAGAAAGAGGAGGACAGGCCAGGATGTGCAGGTGACCCCAACATTCTCTTGTATCTTTGCATATGTTAACGCAGGACCCATGCCTTCCAGATAACAACAAGGTCCCGAGCAGAACAAAAAAAGAATCCCAAGCTAGAGTCAGCAGTAGACAGGAGCATCCCAGCACAGACTCCTAATGACAGTCTAAAAGAAACAGAAAAGGAGCTGTGCCTCTCCCACCCAGGGTCAGGGGAAGACAACCTGCTTTGTTAAATGGTGCTCCTCACAGCGTGGAAACAGGAACACCAGCAGCATCATAGAGGGGAAGATGAAGAAGTGTCAATGTCAATCTTCCCCACACAGCAAACACTAAAAAACCCAAGTCTTTTCTTAGGGGCCCTTTTATACTGAGCATCATGAGAAGGGATGCTGTGATTAGGTCACCTGACCCATCCCCTCCTCCCCACAGGCACAGCTGCCCCCTCTCCCCCACTGTGGTTGCCACCAGTGCCAGGAGCCCCAGAGAACTTATCCTGGTGCTCTCAAACCAGGACAACTACTGACAGAGGATGGGTCCCGTCAGCTGTGTAGTGGTCACTTAATGAAGGCAGGGGGATGGCTTGAGTCAGGTCAGGGCTCACCCCACAAATTCCAAACAACTCGACGTGGTCATGGTGACATAGCTCAGGAAGGAGCTGAAATGAGGTCTTGGGCCATCAGCAGTGTATGGAAAAGCCAGCATAGGGACAACCAGGGTTAACTATGCCCCCAGAGCCCACATAGCAGCCAAGATAATGAACATTCTGTACATTTCAGCTGCTTAGGACTGAGTTTTTTGTGACCGCTTTAGTGTTACCTAAGCTAAATCCAGACTTTAGTTCTCCACTGTAGGTTCAAATATCACTATCTCGTAGAAAGCCTAAGCCCTGAATGATACCACTCACACATATATAAGTGTTTTAATCTACAGATGAACAGAGGAAGGACAGACACAGATTTAGTTCCTAAATTAAAAACATATCTGAGGTACTCCTTGTAAATACACAGCCATCTGTAACAGTGGTATCTTTTACATCTTAAACTTAGCATGTGAAATGAAAATGTCTTGTTACAAAAAGTCTGCTTCTAGTAGATGGAAAACTTTACCTCAAATCTTGGAGTAAATGAAACTGGTAAAACCAAGTAAAAGCTTTCTTAAGAAGTGTTCTCTCTGAGAGCCTCCTCATTCCTTTTGTCTGTGCTGTGCCCAGTGGAAGAATTATTTCCCGAAAGTGCACCAATTAGGAGGTTTTGTAAAGTTTCCAACTCACATTTCTGTGGGATGAGGAAGCACAGCATAATGACTATCTGAAAGACGCAGCACATCAATTGAGCTATGAATGCTGCGTCCTCTCCCACTTTTCTTTGACCATTATTCATTTATTCATTAAAGAAAGTACTAGTAACTGTACTAGTAAGTGCTGTGCTTTCAAAATCTGCTATTCCATGGTCCCAGAGATGAAAATCCTCTTTCTTCTTTTGCACAGGATAGGAAACATCCTGATGTCCCTCTCCTGATGCCTCAGCTTGTTGAGCATAGCCCAGCTACAGATGGGAGGTTAGTGGCCTCCATCACTGCCCCCTGAAACAGTGGCTGCCATGCTCTCTTGCAGGTGAAGGACAGAGAAGTAGCTGCCCTAATGCCTGAACCATGCTGTGTCACCAGTCAACATCTGTAAACTAATTTATTTTCAGTACAAAAGTCCACATGCCACTCACCCTTCATCTGGTGCAGAATCTCCACTGACACTGCATGGTTTTATATGTATGACTAAGGGAGAGGTATATTTTTTTTCCTGGGGGAGCTATTGACAGCCTTAGTTTTGTTCAGCCTCTTCACATAAATATAACTCAATGGGTTCTGAGCATCAAGCAGCGGTGATTCATCTGCAGCAGTGTAAGTCACTGTGGTTCCCCACAATAGGAACAGCAAGGGGAATTATATATCCATGCCCAAGCTTCCCCAGCCTCATACTGTACACACAACTTCCTCAACAATTTAAACACACAAAACTGTGATTGAGAGTGGTAAAGTCACCATCTAACACATGCTTCCCTTGCTACCACAAGCAGAAGAGGTCAAAAGAGAGAGCAGAGGGAAAGCATGAACGGATGGAGCCAGTCATATCTTAAGCTTCCATGATTAAATTCAGGAGTAAGAACTAAAATCCAGTGCTCTTCCTAGATGAAATCTGATATAATCAACATGATTAAAATTCCTGATTTGGAATCCCTGAGGTAAATAGCTTGGCTCACACTTTAGAGCTAAACTATTTAACAAGAACATTCAAGTTCAGGAAATGGTTTGAGGTGAAAGAAAGGGAGGCAGAAACCCAGCCTGGAAGAAAGTCTTGATCCCCATAGTGGTCTGGCAGGTTGTTTCCAGAGGGTAGAAGACACATGCCAGAACTGCAGTAACAGGCTTGTGAAATGGAAAGTGAAAGGGAGAAACTAACTAACTTCAGAGAAAGTTTTAATCTTAAAATAGAGTTGTTTTAAAGGAGCGGTACCCTGCAGAGAGCAGAGGCTATATACACTTATTTCTGCTCCTCAGGCTTCTCTGCTGCCTGCCACTGGGAGACTGGTGTGGATACTGTCGCTAAGGGCTGTAGTTTAAAACTCAGAACAATGCATTAATAAATCTGATGAATAACACAGTGAGCATAAGCCACACTTGGGAGCTGCTGGAAAGCTGATGTGGCTACAAAAACTTTGTCTCATGACCAGCCTGGATTGCTTTTACATGAGTCACCTGACCTCTGAATGTGGGCCTGTGAGGGCTGAGCTTTGTGATTACCCTTATTAGGGTTTTATTGTTTCTCAGGTTTCACCTCACTGGACTGTCATTCCAGAAAATGACCACGCATCTGATGGAAGCATCCCTCAGGGGTGGCCAGTGATTCATCTTGAACACTGTGATAAAACTGCATGAAAGCTTTGGTTACGAGATAAGCAGGATGCTAACATGGTGACTACACTTACAGAACTCTCTAATGTGGTATGAAGAAAACTTAGTATATATTTGTGATTATGTTTTCACTTTGCCTCAAACATGTCTGCATCAGAACAGTAAGTCAAGTCTACATAACTGAATCACTGTAAAATGGCTAAAATAAAAACAGAAGTATAATACACCTTAAGCATCCTATTTCACTGAGAGACATGAAAGGATTAATTAGAAATATCCTTTCAGAATATCACTTCAAGTGATAAAAGCAAATCCAAACTTACTCAAACACTGTGTCTTCAGACCTCGGTTTTCAGCCTATGCAATGAGGTTCAGATTCTGAAGCCTGTCTAGATCTAGATTTGGGATTTGGGTTCTAATTCATTTCAATTTATTACCAACTTCATACCTACTTTTATCGCCTTCCACCCACTCCAAGAATATATTTTCTTTAGCGTAAAAAAAGAAATGTTCTCTTTGAAAATTTCCATTTTATTTCAATGGCTTTTAGGTGCTGAAATCTATAGAGCTGCATTTCAAGTTGCATTTTAATTTCTATAGGTATTTAAACAGACCTTCTATTTTTAAATTTTAAAAAAAGATTCTATTTCTAACTTACAAATAACTCTACTGTAGGTGAAGTAGGCACGGGCACCAAACTAACTAGAATTCAGAAACTAAAATTTGTATTAAATGCTGTTTCAATTTTTTTTCCCTTCTGAGGAAGGGACACCATGAACTAAACCTTTAATCTGAGTGATTGATATGCCAGTTTAGACTACCTTTAGCTTTGATCTTTCAGTTCTATCACAATGTAAATTTGGCCTTATGTTTAAAACTTGGAAAATCCCCTGGTTATAACGTCTGCTTTTTCTCATTTCCCATTGTGAAATAGTTGTCTTTCTTGTGGTTCCTTTGAGAAGCATAGCCCAACATCTCTTAAGCTTTCATTTCTTTGTGTATTTAGACACTAAAGACCACTGCTTCAAGATTTTTCTTGTTACTACCTTGCAAAGTTTCACAAGGTAGAGATCTTACTAGATTCAAAAAATGCGTGTGTGCATTCAAAGAATGCAAGTGTGCATGACTTTTAAGTATCTGCTAAAGTCTCATTAAGCTTATGCCTGGAGTAAAATCCACCTAAGTATTTTGCTGAATAGAGACCTTTTGGCTCTGATCCAATGCACGCTGAAGCCAGTCAAAAATTCCCATTGACTTCAGTGGGCTTCCAGCCGATTTCTGGGAGGTATTGAGTGTGTGAAGTTCAGCACTTCTCCTGCCAAACTTCAATTCTTGCTCCAACATGTGTTCTTTAGTCTCCTTTCAACTGCGAAATATAAAATTTTTAAGGTGTCCCTGAAAGTCCACCGCTATTTTAAAGGCACTCTTGTCAAAACTGAAGCATTTCAAAACCTTACATTTCCTCCTATAAGAAACATAATAACAAATAGTTTCAAGTCTAGTATATAACTTTAGGCTGTCGTTGCAGCTTTCTACTTTGGAGGTTATGTTAGTATTTCTATACAAATATTCAGGATATTAATTACAAATACTATATACATGTATAAACACAGAATGCAAGCAATATTGTGTGTACTTACAATGGTTTACATAGTTTACAAGACATTTTTCTTTTTCAGAATCACAACTTTTGTAAGTTTGGGTTCAGTCAGAAATTTAAAAATAGAAACATTTTCAGTTCAGATTTCAACCAAATTTCTATATATTCAATTCTCCATAGAAGAAAAAGTCAATTTTTCTGTTGACATCTTCTAGAATACTTCAGATGTTAAAGTTCTTTATACTTACTCCTCACTCCAGCCTTATGCTAGCATACATGGAAATCCACTTTTCAACATCCTCCTTTGTTACAAATACTTGTACATTACGTACAGAACCAATGTCAGAACACAGTACTGCATAGATGATTCTTCCAAGTTACTGTGCATCTGATATTCATCTTAAATGGGAGCTCACAACCAATCATAGTTTGTCTCAGACTTGAAGATTTATAGTATGACCATTCTGTTGAATGTTAGAAAGCACAGCACACGGGTCCTGGTTTGAGAGCACCAGGACAACACGGCACTGTCGCCTTGGCTTGCCTGATTGAAGCAACTTGGCAACACTAAGAAATTCCTCCTTAAATAATCTTGCACTTAAATAAATGGACTTTGTATACAATGTGACAAGCTAAGCTAAATTTTTGGAGAGGTAAGTTCTGGTTTCTGGGCATTGTGTTAATTTTGTACCACCTTCACTACATGTAAGAATTGAGAGTCAAATCCTAAGAAGTTTTAAGACCACCAAAGCTCTGACATCTAATGAGCTATACTTGTTCAATGCAATTGGACTTGCATTCAATTGAATATGAAATTGAATACAAATTGAACAAAAAGAAGCCTTTCTTTTATAAAGATAATATATTCAATTTCTTTTTTGTGGCCCCTGAATTTTCGAAAAGCCCCTTTACTTTCTTTCTGTCTTCTCATTGAAGCTGTTAGGAGGGTACTTGACGTTTAGATGGTAGAGATGGGGAGTTGGCACCCAAGAAAGTATAAGAGTAAATGTGAGCTTCTTAAACAGTTCGAGTCTTGTGATATACCTGCTAGTGGGATCAGGACAAAATTTAACCATAATTCAGATCTCTAGCTTGGAAATTTCACAGTTCCTAGGCCATTAGAATACACAGGGCTTGTCACGTCTTTCAGATCCCAGCACAGATTCACCATAGGGACTAAAGGGCCTCTTAACCCCGTCTCCAGAAGCTGTTAAAGGAGAAGCACAGCACCAATAAAGCTGCTGCCCACAGCTGCTGTTCCCCAGGCTGCACCAAATGCCCAGTGCCTGGGAACAAGGGCATTGCCCTTGCTGGATCAGTGCCTGTGGCAGCCAGTATTAGCCATCAGGGTAGTCTTGGTTTGGTACAGAGTTTGGTATCCAAACATTGCTTTCCCTGAAATACTTCACCTCTCTGGAGGGCATCTGCTCTTATCCCACCACCATCACGAGGAGAAGGACTCAAATATTTCTTATTATTTATCTGTATGAGAAGCCTTCCTCACAGATGTGAAGGATTGTGTTTATTTCAAGTGACAGCTGAGTTATGAAATGTTTTCTACACCTGGAATATTACATAAAGCCTAGTGGCAGAGATAAAATAGAAAAGAAAATGAGAAAGAGAGATAGCAATAAAAAAGAAAAGCTCTATTTATACAGTGAGCTGTACATGAAAGATGAGAGGACTGAAATTTCTTCATGGGAATTTAAGTCTTTATCTCTGTGCTTGAGTAGTCATTGTGCTGGCTTTAGTTTGGCCTTTCACCATAACAAGGATGTTTGTCCTGTGAAGAGAAAAATGAAAATGTTTGTCAGTCAGTCACTTCCGTCATGCAGTTTTCCCTCCTCCATCTTCTCTGCCTGTTTGTTCACAGCAGCAGGTCTTCCCAGTCAAAGAGAAAATCAGAGAAATAGTAATTTGAAAAATCACCTGTTGATACTACTTTGAACTTGTCCTCTCCCACACTAAAATCAATGGCTATGTCATTAAGTCCTTCAGCATGGTGAACAACCTGATCTTTATTTTGCAAGGATCTTGTTCTTCAGTCATTAACAGTCCAAGAGAAACTTCCCTTAATTTCATTCACAACAAGTTAGAGATGCATTTTTTTTCTTTTTTTTTTTTTTTACCATGTGAGGCAGTACTTGCTAGGATAAACACAGACAAAGTAGAGAGGTTATTGGAGCATGTAAGTTCAGTGACTTCTTTTACTCCATGAGAAAAATAACAGATTAATTGGGGTCTTTGTTCCCCAAAGGGAAAGCAGTCATGTTCCTTCCATCAAGGTTTTGGAGAAGAAAAAGAAAAAAAAAAAAAAAAAAAAGAGAACAGGAAAAGAAGAAAGCCTTACAAATGAACAAAAAAAACCCCACAGGCACCTCTCTCAGACAACTACTGTAGTACATGGAGAAGGGGAGAAAGAGTAAGGTTGATAAGTAGGAGGAAAAACATAGATAATTTTTTTTAGAGTACACTTGATGGATTCGTAAAAGGAATTGCTGGTCAGGAGAGTTACAGGGGAAAGAGAAGGGGCACAGAAGAGACTCTATGCCTACAATATGTCAGCAGTGTCCACCAGCAGAGGATCACAGAAATATTACAAAGAGAGAAGTGCCAAAAACTGCTGAGTTTACAAGGGGAGAGAGAAAATGAGAAGGAGAAAGCAGAGAAAGCCTCTACACGTCATGCTTTCCTGGGTCTCTTAAGTTTAACTAGTGTTTTTAAATCCTCGCACTGACTGCTTTCCTGGCGCTTCTCTGACAATCTAGCCCCTCATAGACTAATTAAATCAATAGACAGTGATTTATACTACTGTAATTCACATGGTGCTTCTTCAACATTCCGGGATAATCCCAAACATTTTCCTCCTTTGTGGAGCATTAGCTTATGTTGTACCGATATCTACAAAAAGGCAGCTTACCAAAATACCCAGTTGGAAAAGCATTGTACACAGAGGTTTAATAAATCCTTATACTTTCAGATAATTTAACGGAGTTGTTATTATTACGAATACATGAAAACATAAGCTTCTAAGCTTTGCATCTCACCAGCATTATTTCTCTCCCTGTTTTATCATCAGCTATACTACTGGTTACGCCAGAGCAACCACATCATGTGTTTTTCTCCCTCAGGTGACACTGCCTGGCCAGACTACAATGCTTGGCTGCACACCAAGAACTCCCCTCGACTCTCACAGGCAGGGAAGGTGGGGAGAAGTGTGGGCTACATGGGTAGCTGCCACATGTCTGATTTCAGAGCAGCAGTTAATAATGAACAACACAGATATCTTGTCTAGGACAAGGCTGTGTTGTTTTCAGTTTGGCTTTCCGAAACCCAAGTGAACCACAGAATCACAGAATGTTAGAAGCTGGAAGGGACCTCAAAAGATCATCTAGTCGAGTCCCCCTTAGACTGTCAGTCTGTAATGCACACTACTTCTTTACTTGCTGCATTACTGCTTATGCACTTGAAGCCCAAACCACATGTGACTGTTTCAGACTAATTCGAACCTTTGCTTTAGATGGAGGGTGTTTTTTTAATATTCTGTGTTATTTTTCCCTTCATTAAGAATAGATCATACACTTTAAAATATCTACAGAAAGTTTCAGGCTCAAAGAAAAATAAAAGCATTCACTTAAAAAGACTATATGTTAGTAAAGAAACTGCTGAATGTAACATAGTAAGAAATTAATAAAAAATAAAAATGTTTTTTCTTCCTATCTTTCCACTTCCTCCTCTCAAGTCTCCACTATCTCTTGGAAGCTGTTCTGATTATCCTTTTAGGCAATTGCTTTAAATCTAAGCAAATCCATGGCAGAAAGCTATAAAAAATGGCTTTGTCTTTGTGCCAAGGTGGAAAAATATCTAAATAGACGTAAACTCACAACAGAGCAGTGATATCTGTAATTGTCTGGGTTATCAGCCACAGTAGGAATGGTATCTCTTACCGTGTGGCACCACTGGATCCCAGTCGCACACACTTTACAAAATGACTGGGCCCACTCTAACAGCTATATGTAATGCAAGAACACATACTTCCATTTATCTTTCATAGTGAAATCAGCTATTCAAATATACCTTGTAGTTCATGAGTGAAAGTTGCCAAAATGTTATATAGTTCTGTTCATTTAATGATTTGAAATACCATCACTTCTGCACAATGAGTGCAGATAATGAATATTGCGAGCAGTTGCAATCATCTTAATGCCAAATACTTTACAAGAAGTTTGGACTATTTCCCGAAAAGAAAATTACAAGAGCTGAAAACACTGTAACTTTCCAGAGGAAAAAACAAAAACCAAAACCAAAACAAAAACCCCCGCATACACTGCTATTTCATCTCTCTTAGATCTTTGTTAACAGCATCAGGAAGAGAGAAAGGAACTCTCCTTATTACAGTTGTTAGGCTTCATACAATGGCTCAAGGAACGCGGCTCTCCCCTTAGTTATTCAGTAACTTCTTATGACGGGTCCAATTGTACAGTCTGTAAGAAACTCATGTTTCTTATTTGAAAAAGATAAAGCTGTTCAATAAAGATTAGGGACTATGTGGGAGTTTTATAAATAGAGACAGGCAAATTCTAAAACCCTTCACACCCACCTTTATCTGCGTAGTGATAAAGCAGTGGAGAAAATCTACACGGTAACAGGGTAAGACAATCATTGCTCTCAGGTATCAGGTGAGCTAAATCCTTGGGAACCACCCATGAATAAACAGTCCGGATTTCATGGAAAGGCATGGCTGATTACTCAGCAGTTTCAGTTTTTATCACGGACAAGATGATCAAGCATCTTGCCTACATGCAGTTACTCCAGTTGAACAAATGTTCATTTTCTTTTTTCCTTCATTGTAATAGCTTTAATGATTATTTTAACAGCATAATTACCCTGACTGAAATTGTGGGAAGCTGTACGTGCAGTCTGTTACTTAAATTCACTGAAATTTGGATTAATTTGTCCAAACTAAGACAGGAGGTGTGAGAGAAGCATGGAAACTCTGGTAGTTTCCAAGACTTTTTATATAAAACCTAGTAGGTTTTGCAGATATTTTGCTCTGAGGTTTAGATGTTAATAGATGCCAAAAGTCAAGAAAGAATACAGTCGGAGACAACGTCATGGAGTTTCCAACTGGAAAGAGTCCGAAGGAATCCTCAAAATTGTTAGTTCCTGAATTTCAAATGGATCTAATTGTTCTTACGCATATGGCTGAGTCACTTCTGAGCTGCTTCTAGCACCCAAACATGGCTGCATGGAGATGCACAAGGACTTCAAAAAATCTGACCTAATTTCAGTTTCTAATCTTGTTGCTTCCTCCCCATAACAAAAATGAAAGGCTTAGAAAATAAATTTCCAGAAAAAAAAAAAAGGGAGTTTAAAATTTTGTGGCTTTCCCTATGCCTAGCCCGGCTCTGAACTAGCTCAGTGCTAGTATATCAATGCACAGGCCAGCACAAAGGAAAAAGCACAGAACAGCAATGATTGCTCAGCAGTCAGCACTGTACATGAGGCAGGGATTTTCCAGGTCATTTTTATCCAGTTCATCACTACAATTTGCTGGGCTGATTCTGCTAAATCAGCAGAAGTACTTCTTAAAAGAAAGCCTCACCCAGTTTTGCACAGGCAGCACTCTGAGGGTTCGCAGGGTTACCAGCACTTTTCATCAGAGACCCATTGTGAATTGCACTTTTAAATAAAGCACACAAAGATCAGAAAATTCTCACCACTGCTAGACATCTGTATATCCCTGAGTCAATTTATAACAACTGATGATTTTGCTCAGTTGAAATAGCCATACAGCTGGGCTTGGGCTTGCTACGTTGGGACACGAACTGAAGGGCTGCAAAAATATATCCAAAGAAGGTTGTGACCAAAACACATGCTAGTGTTTCTCATTTGTGATTTGATTGATATACACAGGAAAAAGTAAACAGTTTTGCTTATTAATGGCCTGATGGACAAAAAATGGCTGAAACAAAATAAGAGAGGGAGAAAAGTAAAGTAACACATTTCCTCTGAGCACTTGGATAGCACTTCAAAATCCATTCTAAAAGGGGTACTCAGTATCCCAGAGTAACAGTCTGCAATTGCCTAAGTACAGCAGTGTGAGATTTATACAAAACTGAATGGTACCTTGTAGTGCTCTTAGTCATGCTGAAGGCAATTTAGAGTGAGCCATTATTCCATGAAAGCAGATGTAGTCTAGCTCTTACTCAGATCAAGGAAAGCATTTCTCATTGGGACAATCTTTGGTTACGGCAGAGCCATAGAAAACTTATCTTTCAAAGTCTTTTAGGGCTTTCCACTCCCCTGTCCTAAGGGAGATGCAACCATATCTATATAATTCCTGACAAATAGTTCTCCTTCCCATCCTTCTGCTCCCCCAAGGCGGTTCCACGGCCTTTGCAAGTGATTGACTGCTGTCCAAGCCAAATCTCTTCAGCGGGACGCTGGTGCAGACAGACACAGGCAGTAGAAGGAGCCATGGGCAGGCAGGGAGAGGCAACCACCAACAGCCCACTGCAGGCAGCCCTGGTGACCTAAATGCGGGCAGCTCTCCTCGCCCGCGTGGTCAGTCCAGCCCTGGCAGCACACAAGGCAGACAGAGAAGTTGCTCATAAAATGATCTCTCTGCCTTAACAGAACTGTCGTTGTTTCAGGCAAGTGCAAAAACATGACACATCCGCCTGTAACTGCATAGTGATAAAACAGTGGAGAAAATCTGTGTGGTAATGGGGTAAGGCACGCAATGGTTTCAGAATAGCCGTGTGTGACTTTGTGCCTTCACTTGCAGGCAAAACCTCTGTACTTTCTTTTTGCATAACATCGCTAGCCTGCAGCCTGTCCTACCTAGTCCAGACTCTCAGCTTGTGTCTGATCTCCACACCCATTTGGAGTGATGCTCTGAAAAACATTATCCCGGCCTTGCACACTGACTCTAATCTTCTCCTGACATTCCTCTTGTGACTGACTACTTCCCAAACACTTCTCTGACCTTGTAACACCTTCTTAGTCATCTTCTCTGTCTACATATACCCTGTAACTGACTTACAATAAATCAATTGATTCTTACCTTTGATGCTATTGAACTAATTCTGAGATTTTCAAGCTGCACAGCAGACTTATAAAATCAATGGAAGCAGTCATTCATGTAAAACTTGTTCCTTCAAAGAAGTCATATCTATGCTGAAGCATTATGATTAGAATTGATTGCAGGTGGATCTGGTTGATCATATTGGATCTGACAGTAACTTATGATACCATCACTAAAAGACTTTTTGTTCACTGAAAATATCACCACTGTGTAGAACTGTGGCCACAGCTCCTACTCGATCCTCTCATTTTTATTAGAAATATTTTGTGTATTCAAGGTGCTAGCTAAGAACTTGTACTTCATGGACACCATGGTTCATTTCTTTCTACACCTACGTCCTGCTGTAAAAAGGTTTTTCTTATATTGTTGCAAAATTTCACTTGTTATACCAAAATGTATTTTTTTTGTATTTGTAATCTAAATTAAGTCTCAGAAATGTAAACATCACCAAAAAAAATCTTTAAATAGGTTTAAAATGTGATGTCTTCTTTCCATGGTTCATTTCTTTCTACACCTACGTCCTGCTGTAAAAAGGTTTTTCTTATATTGTTGCAAAATTTCACTTGTTATACCAAAATGTATTTTTTTTGTATTTGTAATCTAAATTAAGTCTCAGAAATGTAAACATCACCAAAAAAATCTTTAAATAGGTTTAAAATATGACGTCTTCTTTTCTAAAAATGACCACAACAATGGACATGTCTTTCTGCCAAACTACATGACCCTCCAATCATCACAAGTTTTGGTTTTGCCTGTAAGCAGCATTTTTTCTCATGGTAGCTATATTTTCATAGTCAGCTTCATCACCTTAACATGGGGGCGGGTTAGCTCAGTCAGTTAGAGCATGGTGCTGATAACACCAAGGTCACAGGTTCGATCCCTGCTCGGTTGCCATGTGTTGCCTGATCCAGTTGAGAGGCGTCCCTGCCCATGACAGGGAGGTTGGATTAAATGATCTCTAAGGTCCCTTCCAGCCTAGACCATTCTATGAATCTACAGTATTGTCTGTGATGCCATTTGTAAAGTTCTGCTCTTCTAATGTTGCAGCCGATGCCTTTGTCACTTTAATATGAACTTAAATATCACTTTATGCCAACTATCATACTTTCAAACTCTTCCATTCTCTGCTTATGTTGACCAAGGAGCTGCATTATCAAGTTTTCAGCCTTTCAGCTGAGACCCAGAGAAGCAGTCTCTAGCTCAGCATGCTAGAATGTATTAATTGCCTCTATTTTTTGAGCAAGGGGAAGAGAGGGAGGGTCAGTGAGATGTGGAGGCACCCAACGCACATTAGAATCCGCTAACAGCTTTTCCCAGTCCCTGCCGTTAGTATAGACACACCAAAGCCAGAGGTAACAAGCTCAGGTGTAACATGGTAGCACAGAGCTCAGTCTGGCTGGTAAAAGCTCATCTGTGAGTTTGGGTGATCACCTCTTCAGATCCCCACTGATGTAGCCGTGTTATCCCTGGCACATTGAACTAGAAAAAAATGGTATAAAATTAGGTGACGTATAGCGGCAAAAATAGTGGCAACGCAGTGAGAACAGAGCTGCTACTCAAACCATATCCAAAAGTCTGGTCCAATAGGTGTGTGATACAGCTAACCTAGAACACATATGGTGTGAGGCAAAATTCAAGCCCAAAATGTTTAAGTGCAGCATGAAGCACCAGTTTAAACTTAACACCTGTTAAAAGTACATACCACTCCTCCCAGCTATCATCGATTTTTCTCCCGTTTCATTTTTACACACATATGTAGAAATATGTTGATCCTTATGTTGTCCCCCTTGTCTCACAGAAACACTGAAACATTAATAAAAATTGACTACCTAAAGTCTTGAACAACTCCTTTAAATGTACTATTTCAGAACTTACATTACTCTCCTAACTAGTATTCACATACTGCTTCGATTTAAATCCAAATCTGTGTTATTAGGTTATCACCAAGATAAACAGTTTAACTCTCACATATCCAGACATTCAATGCTACCTACTATAATGTGACATTCTATTGCTACTAATTTTTTTTTCTAGATCTGTGTGGAACAACTGCAAATAAAATGATTTTCACACAGTTCAGTGGATCTGAATCAATATTTTTGCTAGCTGAATAAATGGGTTCCTATGTTCCAGGTTTTCTTTCCTTGGACTCCATTAGATTGTCCATTTACCTTATTATCAACAGTTATCCTATAACAGCATGCTTTTATGAATATGTCCTTGAACAGCTGGCTATGAGGAAACTTCTTTTAAGTAGAATGTTGGAAAAGATTCCTCACTGGTGTTAGAGCTTCTTCTACTGAGTAAGGTTAGTCAAGGTTTCATGGGATTGAAACTTTCCTTCGCCACATACTCATTATGAACTACTGTTGTTTGCCTTTTGAAACAAAAATGCTAGCTTGGGAATGCTGCCTTTTATTTAAAAATAAAAAAATGAAGTGCAGTTGACAAAGTTCAGATAGTTGGACAGAGCAGCAGAGCTTAAACCAACAATGTATTCAGCATACTGACGTGTTATCTTTTGAAATCTCCATAGGGTCTTTCAGCTTACAGTGAGCCATTCCAGAATCCCGGACCGTTGCAGAATAACGGGTTTGCTCTTTCAGGCTCGCACCAATTTTCAACGATATAATTATTTTTTTCAGCTTATTCTTTCCACCAGATCAATTCATATTCTACTAATATACTAATATTCCACTAATATACTAATATATACGTTTTTACAGACTTAGTCCAGAATCCTGCAAGTAATACCAGAACTCTAAAGAAAAAAAAATAAATAAAAGCCAGAAACATGCTATTAATGGAGCATCAGTATGGTTTGTCTTTACAGCACACTATTCTCATTAACACATAATAAACCTGAAACTGGTAGAAAGCCAATAAAACAGGCATAGGGGAAAAAGAGTGTTAAAAATTGGAGCCGTGGGATTAGGTGGAGCAGAAGCCCAGCAGCTGGCTTCCTGCCACGTCGGTACCTCCAGCAGCCCATCTTCTCAGGGGGGCTGTGTAGCCTGTGATTAAAACACCTACTATCCAAGTTTAAGGCTTAATGGACCAACTGTTAAGCCTTAAAGACCATTTTTGGTTTAGTACGACTTGCAGTCTGGATGCTTTGAGTTTTTCCCTAAAGTGGAAAGACCGTCTATGGACAGATTCCTGCTTCACATTGGTTTTCTGAACTGGATGGAACTAAACTGTAGCAAAAAAAATAATTTCTATTACTTTTCCATCTCCTAATATGAACAGATGTGTTCTGTCCCTATACCAAGTCGAGTATGATTTGTTTAATTCTCAGGTGAGACTGAATGTTGAACTTCACCCACTTGGTAAAATTACTGGCCAGTTGAACCAGCAGAGATGTTTAGCAAGTTATTAATTTTGCATCAATGTGATGGCATTCCAAATAACAGACTGGTAGGGCTTGTAGGAAGTTTTCACCTTACCTGGAGTAAGCCTTTGAACTTTTGCTTAGTAAGTGAAACAGAGCTACAACTCAATTAAATCTGCACATCACTCAGCTGAGTGATCTCAGGAAAAGTCATCTTTGATCAAGACAAGCCAAGCTCAGTCAGCTTCCTGATGCAGCAGGAGGACCTCAGAGATATAAGACTTAGAAGCTAAAGATGAAGACAATGCATTTTAACAGCCATGAGGGTAAGAGCTGGAATTAATACTTATTGTCTACACAAGCAAATACACTAAAAAAGAGAAAAGTATTCTGACCAACTGGAGACACTTGCTAACCCTATGGTGGCCATTTAACATACAACAGTGTTGTCTCCAGGAAACAAAAACCTTGTGTCATATGCCCTGTGTCCCCACACCGGCAGCCATATCTTGAAATACCCATCCTTCCCCTCTCTCCCTTCAGACAAAGAAACCCATAAAAATGCCGCTTCCTGCTTACCTGACTTTGTGCCCAGATCTTGAAGCCACCATGACAAATGCAGCTAGCAAAGCTCTGCCAGTCCTGAAGACTCTTTTCCAAAGTGAAGAAAAAACACACATATGCTGATGTTCCTTGTGCTGTTATTTTTGTCACGACTGGAGGGCCATGGTTTCCAAATTGGATTGCTTGACAGCTGATAAGCATTCATATTTGCATGGAAGATGGTGGGGAGGTTAAATATAAAATGGGACATAAAAAGAAAACAAAAAGTACATGAAAGGCAGAAAGTCAACCAAATCAGACTCAGAATAAATGTGGAGACTTTGGTGCAAAAAAGAATATATGATACTCTGTGGCCAGCCTAGCCCTAACCCGGGACATCTCCTCCAAAACAAAAGAGCAAACCAAGTGATTGCATTTTAAAAATCTTAAAAAGGGCCTTAAAGACTATGAATTCAGTGCAAGGAGACAACAATGAAAGCACAGCAGTAGATGTGCTGAACAAATGTACTGTGAGAAAATGCCTTCTGCAGCACTGGCAACAAATTCGAGATATTTCCTTGACACACTCCCCAGTTTGGGTAGATAAGGAGAAAGTCACAGAAATGTTATCTAGAGATAAAAACCTTCTGAAGAAAGACTGAGAGCTTGATTCACCTATTGCTTCAAGTTCAGTTCAGTACACTCAAACCAAGCTGGAGTTCAAACTGGTGCAGAGAAGGCAAATGTTAGGTGAGGCAGTGAAGGGATAGACCTTCTAGTTAAGTGCTGGACAAAGGAAAGGCCAATAGAAATCTGGGAGTCATGGACTGTTTCGATACTGCCAGTCACATGCCTAGAAGTGCTGTCACATTAAATACCAACACATCCAGTAATGCTTTATTTTACTGTTTCTTCATTCTGTACGGGCACGTAAGTAAGCGTACAGAAACCAGCTACAGAGAAAGTGGCAAGCCTTGCTCTAAGGACAATATTTTATTATGAATATTTTAACGTAACTTTAATTGCTTTTCCATCTCAAAATGTCATTATAAAATACCAGCAGGTACATTTTAAGTACAGCAAAAAAATAATTAAAAAAAGGAAAGGTTAGGTTGCTGTACATTTAACAGCAGCTGCATTTCTCCTCACTGTGAAAGTGCAAGCAGTGTGAGCAAAGCCAATGGCACTGACCTTCCTATTGCCAAAGGGAAAGCAACAGATTCTTGACAGTCTCCAAGGCAAAACAAGGGAGACCTTGCAAACATCTCTCTGTGGGGGTTCTAAACAATAGCAAAGGTTCTTTCCCAGGCTTGAATTTCTCTATTCCTTTGGCACGCTTTCACAAAAGGGCTGGGTCCTTTGAGGTTATCTGCAGTGTGCTTACACTCGAAGCATTGACATGCCTGTTAGCTGTGTGCCCTTAGCATACTTTTGCTGTTATTAAAGTGTGATTGTAACTCTGAAAAAGAGGATCTTGGAGATGAGATACTAGGCTGAGGTTAAGAAAAGCGAGGCTCTAGACTCTAACCTCTTCTCATGCCACTTCAGGCAAGCAACATCCTTCACATTTCATTACCAACATATGCTTAATTCATAAGCTTTTTGAATAGAGATGATTTCCTGCATGTGCAGGTATACAATAGCAGCACTGATGCGCAATGGCCTAAGCCAAATGCTTTGGCACTACCAGTTACAGACTAAGCATTCTCACTACTCTGACAAGGCTAATTTTGCAGCCCTCTATGTCAATAAAAGAATTAAAATTTTCTTTTTATGTTTTTGCGAATACTGAGCACTTATTTAAGTGCATTGATCTTTGGCTGCACTTCCTCTCAGCTCCCCAAACACAGGTGCATATTTTTTTGCCCATATGCTCATGATTTCCAGCCATGAGGCATATCATTCCCTTGCACCATCAACACTGTAAGGAAGAAACCATCGACAGCAAGCAGGTTGTGAGAACTGCAGCATGTGTGTTAAGAATTTGCTATCCGCTGCTGCAGAGGCTGAGGGGTTTGGATACAGCTGTGGAGCATACGAGTGTTTTTAATTGCCTCAAAGAATTGGAGTAAGACTGTATTCAAGAGCTTTTCACCAGCTCTAAGCATGCTGGCTGAAGAAAGTTCAGGGTAAAACAAGGCATGTGTTGACTGTTAAATTTTTCTAGTAATAGAGATTAAGTGTTATTTTGAACATTATATTGAAAGTGAATGGGTGTCATATCAGTCAAAGTGTCTACTGTTAGCAGGGACACTCATATACCATCCTAGTAAACAAGTCACATACCTATTGTCCACTGGCAGCCACTTCCAGTCCAAAGGCAGATTTAGTCCCATCAGCTTCAAGTTGCTTCATTAACACATCACCACAAAGTGCTTCAGGACCCCACGATCCTTCTCTCAACCCTGGGCTGATCTCATGAAAATTCAAGGAGGAGCTGTGGACAGAAGTGCTCCCTTTCCAGGACATATCCACACTGGGAAACCATGGCAGAGGGCTTTCACAGATTTGCAGCCACAGACCTGGCCACACAAAGGTGTGTTAGATTGTGACAGCCATATACGCACAAAGCTTGGTAAACTACTGCAAATGTGTTACCTGCCTGACCCTTTGCAGAGCTTCAGCTACTTAGTCTAAAAAAGCCTTCCTTCTTTTTAAGCCAGAGTACTTAGCTGACCTTTCTCTGTGCAAAAGAATCCACTTTATTTTGACATGTTATGCATGAAACTGACTCCCTTGCCTTAGGGATGCAAAAGCTTGATGGTGTGCAAGAGTCATGTAAGTGAATGACCTGATCTAAACCCAGCAGAACTACTCCTGCCTGTTCCGATACGCTTTCCACGGGTGCATGACTGCACAACAGTATGCCCGGCACGGTACAGACACCTTGTATTTCTGAATAAAATAAAGGAGGAGAATTATGGGAGTCTGTAGAGTGAATCATCCTCACTGCACGAAGAGAGAGTATGTGAAATAATTTATACCTTTTTAAAACACCGTTTCCCTTATTTACTAAAGACATGTCTGCTCATCCCTTTGGTACGTGTACAATCTGTGTCTCTATTTACCATTGCCCACTTCTCTCAGAGCTTCTTCTCAGCCCAAGTGTTTATTAATGGGCAGACCAAAAACAATTCTTTAACCAGTTTTGTGAACCCTGGGCTCTGCACTGAAATTGCTGTCTGTATCCAGCAAGGACAGTATTCAGCAGAAACTGCAATTATTCAGCAGTTCTGCTGAATAAAAATGGGGCAAACAGGCAAAAACTATTGAAAAACGTTGTTTATGCCAGGTTAAATTCTGCTTGGCTGCACAAGGTTGCCTATATTCAAAATACACAGAATTGGCCTTTTGTGGCAGCTGTGGTTCATCTCCTGCACAATGGCATTGGGGAAAAGAACAAAGTACATCAGCACTAGCACTGTTTTAATAGGACTGGGATTAAATTTAATTGCTTCATTTTAAAAGATCAGTTTATGAAATCCACTCTCTTACTCCCAGTTAAAGCCCAGTCAGCATGCCTTTGGCTCTTTAAAAAATCAAAAGCATTTGTTTCACATTAAGGCAGGCAAAAGCCATTTCTGCTTTGTCTGGGATAAAATACGTATGAGATGTGTTGTCCATTCGCCACTTCTGCCAACCTCATCTGTGAATGCTTGTGGCTGTAGCAGTAGGTTTCTATGGCAGTGTGTTTCTAGGATCATGAGGTTGATAGTTCTTTCTTTCTTTGCCTCTACTTCACTATAAATAGGAAAGCAATCATCCCCAGACTTAACACTTCAGTAAGGATCTTCTTTGCCTAGTTCTCAAGGGATAGAAGTGAAGATTTAATCAGGCTTTAGGCTTTTATATTTTTTAAATTATTTAACTTTTATTACTGTTGCACCATTTATACAATTACATATAATTTCAATGCATCCATTGTACATTTTGTTTTTTTCATTTGTTTTCCAATGAGTGTGTGTTGGTGTCTGTGACACAGAATGGAAGAGAAACTGGAACTGCAATGAACGCAGACTTTTTCATTTCCACTGACCAATAAACAGAACTACAGGTGCACCCAACCACGGACATGCATTAACTCGTCATGAGAAATCTAGGTAGGCTAAGTAGGATGAGAATGTTTTTTACTCCCAAAAAATATTTGGAGAGGAAGAATTGGAGGATTGGCATTGAGAAATATGTGGACAGCTAAGTGGGTTTTGTCTGAAAGTTGGCATTCATCCACTGCATAAAAAAAATATCAAAATAAGAAAGGCTGTAAATAAAAAAAACACAGAAAATACTGCTTTCATAAAGATCTGATTGCCTTGGCACAAACCTGGTGGGCAGAATCAAACGCATCACTCCCAAACCCCATTACAGAACAAAAAGAAGATTTTGATACATTGGTGGAGTGCATTTACAGCAGTTCAGATACAAAAGATGTGCTGTACTTTCAGACATCCATTTATTTACTTCTTTTTTTTTTTTTTAAATCCAGGACTTGTGTCAAGTTGGCAGAAAGTATATTAGATATTTCCCCACAAAAATACTATTTGGATTCTCCCCCCCTCCCTCCCTCCCAACTTGATGGGACATCCTTTTCATTTTTTCTCTTTTGTTTTTTCTCCTTTTCTTTCTGGGCAATACATATTTGTTATTTCAGATCTGAAACGAGTTAGTAGAGCTGAAAAAATAAAAAAAAGACACAGGTTGTTTTAAGTGGTTGTTTCAACAGGCTGTCCAATTTAATCTTGCACTGCTATGGTTTGATCCGAATTAGTCGCTGGAACTTCAGAAGGTTTCGCTTCCTCTGGTGGGGCTGCAGGGTCCGAGGCTTTAGCAGTGGAACTAGGTGCTGCTGTTGCCGCGGTCTCCTTGGAAGAAGGCGCAGCCTCGCTGCTGCTAGGTTTTGAGTCTGAAGCTGGGGCCACTTCACTTTTAGTTTCTTGGGCTGCAGGCGTTGCGGGAGCCTCAGTCTTTTTGGCTTCCCCTTCCTCTTTGCTCTTGTCATCTGCTTTACTGGGAGCTGTGGCTTCTGAAGGCTGGGAAGCTTTTGCATCGTTGCTAGGCTCAGAAGTTTTGGGTGCTTCGCTACTGGCAGCGGGAGCAGAGGCTGCAGTCGGCTCCTCTTGCTTGGGTGCCTGTTCGTTGTTCTTCTGTGGCTCTACTTTTCCATCAACAACAGCCTCTGACTTCTCTGGTTCTGGTTTCTGGGCTTCTTCCTGGGTCACTGCTTTCTCCTTCTCCCCTTCTTTTTCTTCTGTCTTATTGGCAGCAACCTGAGTATCCTTTTCGCCCTTCTCCTCCTTGTTGTTCTCCTTCACTTCTGTGGTCTCTGTGGTTTGCTGGGCATCCTCAGCCTCCTTGGGAGTCTCCTCTTCCTCAGCTGCTGCTCCTTCAGCCTTCTTGTCTTTGTCTTTAGCTTTTTCATCATTGACACTGTACCCCTTCTTCTTCTTGCTCAGTTTGCCTCCCATGTTGGAGCTCTGTAACAGAAAAGAGAAGGAGGCGGTTACCCAAAGCCCAACATTCACCACTCCAAGAAACAAAATCACATCAACTGAGGTGCAAGAGAAAAATTGATGCTGGTTCCTGAATAGAAGATTTGGTCAGACGTTATGAGTTGAACGCACTGATACTGCTGAGCACTGCTGCTGCTCAGCCCTGCAGGATTTCAGTCAGCAACCCCCACTCCGCCACATCCCCATAGGAACAGTCCTTCTCCGAACCCTTCTAACCCTGGTTGCTTTTCAGGGGAGAGGGAGGGAGTAACAAGATAACGGAGGACTAACATACATCACGATCTCGTGTCCCGAGAAAAGGATACAAAGGGAGTAGACAAAATTTACATTCAATCAAAGCAAGCCTAGAGTGAGAAGTGAGAAGGCTGATGTCCTCCATAAGACAGAAAAGGCTGATGTCCTCCATAAGACAGAAAACTGCATCTACTCCCTCTACTCTCAGCCCAATTACCCCCACAGCCAGCTCCCACTGTAGATACAGCCCACATGCAGGACTCATGGTACCCAGAGGCCAGCATCATGTGCCTCCCGCACCTAGAGGAGTGCAGGCATCACCCTCCAGCATCCTCAGAAGCAGGAGCAACTTTCAAGCAGGGATGTCGCCACCCAGCCCTTTCCCACCCCGCAGCTCCCACAGGCATCAGGAAGTTAATCCTTTTACTGCTCCTCCCCATAAAATTTCCTGGGAAGCCCACATTCCCATGCACAGTAGCTGCCCGCCACAGGATGGGAAAGATGGAGCCTGAGACAGAGCAAGCCTGCAGCCGCTCAGTAAGACAACAGAAGCAAATACGGGCACTTCTGACCACAGGTGTACACGCCACGCGTGACAGGATGCAATTAAAATAAGGAGGGGAAGAGGGGTGCATGAGTTGTACCCTCTGCTCATGGTTTTCAAGCATGACAAGCGATTAGATATACAGTTCGGTTATTTAAAAGAAGTTGAGTATGTGTGTAACCATATCAGTATTTATATATCCCTTGTGGGAATTTCAATTAAGAATATACGAAATCTTTCACAGCACCTCAAAGCAAGTTTCTATTAAAACAGAAGGAGACAAAGATCCATTGGGTCATTAATGAAGACAAAAACTCTACGATTGCCCAAAAAATTACACTTCCAGTATCAAAACAAATATATCATTCATACCCAATGAAAGATTAAGGAAAAAAATTTTCCTTGTTTCATACTACTTGAAAATAGAAGAAGCTGATTTTTTTGAAGTACTGTCAAACAAATGTTTAATTTAAGAGCTTCTCCAGGGGAGATGAGCCATTCCAATTTTATGATTTGCAAAGGTAGATAGACTTAGGGGCCCTATATGTTTCACACACTTGCCAAAATCATGAACATTAACCAGTAAAAATTCTCAGGAGTGCCCATAGAAGGCTGAATATTAAGTAATTACAAATACCACTAAGAACTAGCTGCCTCTCAGTAGATTTATTGATAACACAGACACAAGGCCCAGGCATGACCCAACAGAGGATTTTCCACATCTTGGGCAAAGATGAGATATTATGGTCAGTGGAAACATTTCTAATTTCAGCTCTCAAAAAGAATAACAATTTGCAAATACTGTTGAAGGGTTAGCACAGAGCACTGCAAAATGGTAATGAGATGTTACTGGAACACTACCTTTTTGTCCGAAATTTTATGGGGAAGAGCAGTAAAAGGATTAACTTCCACAAAGCCACAGTTAGGCAATCTAATCTCTATCTTCATGGCAGAGATAGCAGCTTTTTTGGTATTTAGGGCAGGCTGTGGACATTAGTTTGTTATCTGACAATTTACAAGCTTTTTGATATTCCATAAATATTGCTCCAGCTTATTGTTTACATACAGTTACAACCAAATACCTTGAAAGGGCTTTTACAAGTCAGCAGGATCAGAGATTTATACTGAAGTTGTGTGTGTATCCCAATCTGCAATCTCTAATTAAGCCCGCATCTGTTTCCCAGCAAAGCCCAGGTACTGCGAGCCTAATATCGTTTGCTGTGTCTTCTGTATTTTTGCTCTTTCATGGATAACTCATCACAATTATATCTGCTTTCACAAAACCTTTTTAACCTCACATACAGCTGGCTACAGAACGTGTGTGCAGAAGGATTTGTAATAAGTAGAGGAGCATCAGTATGAGAAATGTGCTCCTGAACTAAGAAAAGAAACATTTTCTGCCTTTGCTCGGAGGTATACTGCGAAATCGCTGTGTCTCCATTTGCATCACAGCCAGCTGGCTCAAGATACTGGAGCAGAAGATGGAGAAGAGGTTCAGAGACTATCATTATGCTCTATTAGTAAATATTTACACTTACAAATGGCCTGCCATCCTTCAGCACTGCTCCATCTACTTTATAACAGAAAAGATCCACTCTCTGTGACACTCAATCTCACATCTCCCTATTTAAAAGCAACCTAGATCATAATCATAATAGCTATGTCAAGCTATCATGCAAAAGCACAGCAATCCTCAGAGACATTGCCTAGCCCTGCAGGTAGCAATGCTATGATGTTCCTTTCTTCTTATACCCAACTCACAAATACTCCTCCCTCTCCTCAGCTTCCTGATAACACATCTGGGCTCCCCTGTCACATTCTCCAGCCCCCAAGCGCTCAACTGCCCCAACCAGATGCTGATTTGGAGGTCCCTGTCCCACCTTGGCTGTGCCCAAAGCACAGCTCTGACCTATTCAGTGCAAAGATTCTCAGGGTGGAGCAGACACAAAGCAGACCTTGAAAAGCATTTTAATATTACAGCCAGCTGCACTTGGAAGAAAAGTAGTATGTAGAGCAAGCCACTCTAAACATCTCAGTGACTGTGCTGGACATTCTTGCAGGGATAATCCTGCCTGGTGCCGCATGAAAGTGAATCTCAGTGAAATATCTCACAAGCCAAACAGACAGCAAAGTGCATTAGGACACTGAAGTTGGTATTCATATGGTGTGAAATCCACCCTGTATTGCTACCTACATAGCAACACTTGCAAGAGTACAGATCTTTTTGCTCCCCCTCTACCTGCCAAAGGACTAAAGTCTAACAAGGAGACTCCCTGTCTGTCCCAGGGAGGCTGACAGTCCTGCCTCTATTGTTCAGCCTCTCCCACTTTCCTTTCCTCCCCATAACCCCCATAACCATTGCATCAACCCTGTGAATGACAGACTCCATAAAAAACAATTCGTCTACAACTATTTACCATGCAGGCTAAACCCCAGTAAGTCTTCAGTTACTTGCACTACCACTGACACACAGGGGTTTTAAACTTGCTCTAGCAGCTACCAGCTGAGTGCAAGCACTTTGTAGCAAGCATGTCCAAAAGGAGGATCCTTGAAAATTTTGGTGC
>NW_009714100.1:0-1746 GCF_000703405.1 Apaloderma vittatum | reverse complement strand
TGGGCAGGAAAGGATCTAAAGAGAGATAGTCTAGAAGCAGATTTCATACAAGAAGTTGCAACATACTCATTATTTTCAGGGAACTTCGATGTGAACCAGTTGGCAGACCAGTGCTTCAGAAGAGCAAGGTTAAATGCAACACATCAAAGGTTATGATAGACTTCATCTGCCTTTCAGCATGCTCAGCGTTCTTCGGCTCTGTTGCTCTTCTCATGGAAGAAGAAACGGATCCAGAGACCACTGGGGAGGACTTGAACTACGGAAGCAAGGATTTCTTCAGTTTCTAAGAGCTGCTGTTTATTGTGCACGTCCTGAAGTTTCCATTCTCCCGCAGGAAGCGGGAAGAGAACTGGAGAGCTTGCACAGGTATCTTCCTTACTGTATAGAAGAAATAATCTGACTGTATTTGTACCATGTCTACAGCTCACCTAGAGCATGTTAAGCACTTTGAAAATTGAATATACATGATAATCAGTATTTCCTGGGATAACAGCATCAAAAAAAGAGTTGATCCCCTTAAGAACAAAACACACCAGGAAGAACTCATAGAACATTTCAGAATTTACACTTGGAGACTGAGCTGATCTGATGGAGATGGGTCCCTGGCACACAGGCAGCATACATTTGTACAGTTTCAGAAAACAAATACTGTTTTCAAGTTTTAAATTTCAAATTGTGCTTCTCTGTTGAAAAAGTCTCTAGATTTAGACTCTTACTATGTCTCCCTTTTGTCAGAAAAGATTCATCTGTGCAATTAGATTTCTTATGTGCTTAAGGTTTCTAAGTGTTTCCTTTAGCATGCATTTTCACATTCCACGAAGGGGTCTGGCTATTACAAGAATGGACTTGGCTGCTACCCTCATTCTCAGTACAGAGGACAGTGCGTCAGAAAGGACAAAAAAACAGGTATCACCTGTATATTACCATAGTCTGATTGCCAAAGCTAAACTCCCAAAGCTCCTGTTCAGCTTCATATTAAGGGTGGGTTGCTCAGTCCACTTCCAGTAAAACCAGTTTAGGAAGACAATGGGAATCTTCTGAGATCCCACTGCCTTCAGCGCAATGTGGACACGTGGGGTGGGTCAGGCCAAAGTAGCCCTTGCGCAAGCCTGTTCCCAGGCATGACTTATCTCACATCACCTCCAGGCAAGAGCTGTAAAACGCACATCCCCCCGAGGCAGGGTTTCAACAACCCAAATCAAAGGAAATACCAATCCTAGAATTTGCCCCACCCCCAGCTGCTCTCTTTACTGCACTGATTCACCCTACACCTCTGTTTAAAAAAAAAATAAATAAAAAATTATAAATGGATGTATGTAGGAAATTAAGGAAACAAAGAATTTTCAGGCACCATTTTTGGAATATTTTCTGAAACTTCTATGGAAGAAAGAAAAAAAAACCCAACATCCTACTTCTCAAAATGTGCAGTACAATTTCATGCTTCCCATTACACACACTCACACGTGCACTCTGAGACACTCGTCTCTCCAGCCCAGCTCAGTTTACCAGGTTAATGTTAGAATTTGGCTGTACCATGCTCCTAGATAGAATTAGACTTGCTATCATTGTCTTTTAGCAGCATTGCCATGTTTTTTCTATCCTTTCTCAACTATGCTCATGTATCTTCCTTCTCCTCTGATGCTAACTGGAATTAACAGTACAGAAATACTAGGTTTCACTCAAGTTCAAGCCTCTTCACATCTCATTAGTGGTGGCTTTCCTTTTTCCTTTTTCCTTTTTCCTTTT
>NW_009714099.1:0-19597 GCF_000703405.1 Apaloderma vittatum | reverse complement strand
TTTAAATTATATAAATTAATATTTTAAATCATACAAATTAATATTTTAAATTTTATACAATAATTTCTCCTTCCTTCCTCCAGTGATATGATAGTAAACTCCTCCAGTGTACAAACTCATGAGAATAAAATCACCATCATATTTAATACATTAAATTCCTGCATCTACCAATAGTTAAGTTTGTTAAAGGTTAATTAGCATCTGTGAAAAGGAAACTGAAGTTACTCCAGCAACATTTGAAATCTGTTCTTCTCCTTTTTTTTAAAGCATTAAAAAACACATTAAGATGACTATCAGAAATGTCAGATTCCTGACTTGCTAATAATAATGACTGATACAGTGAAGTAGAATCATAGAATTTATTTTTTTTTTATCAAGTGTTAAATCTGAAAACAAGTTGAGGCAGCTTGCTGTTGTATTAACCCTACAGAGCAGCTGGATTATAAGAGGAGGAAAGATGAATTTACAACTCTAGGTCCATTTTAGTAAACCATGACTTCCTGATTAGGCAAAATGCCGCCAAATGCATACAAATACAGTCTCTCCTAAAATTGAAAAAGCCAGAAAGCCAGGACAAGGTCCACATTACAAAAGCAAGCTGCAGTTATGCCCTATTTCACAAGCCTAAGTGGAATTCACGTCATTCATAAACCTTTGGTAGCCTTTTGTAAAACGATGAACTTCTGTTTTGCTGTGGCTTCTGAAACACACGCCAATGCTAGGTCAACAACTTGCTATTAAAAATAAGTACTTCACACAGCACTTAGACATCTGAGATCTTTTTAGAAATATCACAGGCGCTTGTGCATATATAAATAGCATTTTTCAGAAGCAGTTGCAGCATTTTATTTTTGGAAGAGTTAAAGGATAAGCGTAAGTTTAGATGTAGGTTTCTCTGGGCTTTGGAGGATGAAGGGGATTAATGAGGGGTCACAAGAGAAGGATGGAAGGAAAAAAGGGAAATAAGAGGAAAGTGCTGTTGGATGTAGCTTATCCTTTCCCTAGGCAGTGGTTAGAAGTGTCTATGAGAGGAAAAAGGATTGACTACATCTTGCTGCATGTTTCCAACAGAAAGATGAGGATGGTCAAAATGGGATTTTCCTATTCTCTTTGTTAAGAGTAAGACTAAGCCTGCAATGTCCTTTATACAGAATTCGATTTAGTGTAAAACTTTTAGCTCCTTCAGGCTAAGAGTTACTAGAGTGGCTGGGTAGGACTCTACATCCTCCTTGTTTTATTACGGGACTTGGAATAAAGCTAAGAAATGTATACCATGCAGTTGTGTGCTGCTTTTTTTAGAAATAATATATATTAAAAAGAAGACTGCCAGTACTCTTTGAGATTGGTGCACTGAAACGCTGAACTGGATTTATGAAAATTCAAATTATTACAAACAAAGCTACAGTGACTTCCTATCAAGTACTTAGTACAGAAAAAATGATTCTTCATCGAGTACATGTTGCTGTATTATCATCTTTAAAAATGTCATTAGGATGAACAACATAGCTCTACATGTAGCATTGAGTTTGAAATCCTTTCTACTATTTAAAAATAAGAATGAATTATGTTCCTAGGGACATTACCCACACAAAACAAGTCTTGTTGGACTGGAAAACCTCCCTCTGCTGATATAGATCTTTGTACAAATAAAAGTGGTGCAAGTTACTCTATTCTTCTGCTGCACAGGCAAAAGAAAAAATTCCACATTTGCCAGAGTATAGCACATGACTCTGAACATTCGATAGACCTTTTGCAAACACGGTGCACGCAGTACTGCAACGAACAAGGTTTTTTAAAAGCGTGCATCTATTATAAACTTCATTTATAATAGAAATCTTTTCTTAAAAATATGAAGCTAAGCACTGTCAGTCATAATTTCATATATTGAAATGTAAATACATTGAAAACAATGCCATAATTGACATTATGCATAGACTTAATAAAAAGACATTAAAGACAGAGGGAAAAAGTATTCTACCACACATTTTCTAAGAGAGTAGGCATTCTAACATTACCTGGCAGGCCTCTGGGCCTGCAAAACATGTAATAAAAGAGTGCTGGGAGAAAGGTACATGTTTCTGACTATCAGATTACAGGAAGCACAATGCAAAGATTCAAAATATACAACAGATGGCAACCAAAATGAGTCCGGTTCTGTGAATGCAAGACATGATACAACTATGCTAAAATTAATTTCCAGACAGGAAACAGGAAACTGAACAGAGACAAGAAACTAAACAGATATGCCAGTAAATTCTTCGAGATTAGACCTCATATACAGGCATTATATAACATTAGTGGAAACACAGGAGGATCTACTGCCGAAGTAATGCATCTACAGACCTAACCTAGGCTTAACATGAGGTGGCTCAAGCATAATTCTCCTGCAGGACGGTCAGAAACAGAAGCTTTGTGCAGCTTTTAAAGGCTGAGCAGAGGGAAAAGAAAGTCAAAGGTTCAACTACCGTGCAAATTTAACACTAATTGCAATTTATAGGGTTATATACAATCAGGGTCTTCCGAGACCTGAGCTAGAACCAACTGGAGAAATTTTCAGAGGCACAGAAGGGAATTAAGCACAATGTCCCCACTGCCTTTTGACCTTCAATTCTTCCTGCCTTCAACATTGCTTGTGTTATTACTGTTCTTACAACACTCGTGTGTATCTGAGTATTTCTTATAAACGAATGAATTTACAACCACAACTCACCTGTGAAGTACAAATGGTTTTGCATTTCCATTTGAGAGAATGGAATAGAAGTGAATGATGAAATGGTTTGCTTGAGGTCACATATAAAGTGTAGCAGAAGTGCTCTAAAAAAAAAATCTAATCGCATTGTATATTCCTCTTCAGCAAGCCTGTACACACTTTGAGGACTGAAAAGCAAGACGCATTTTATCCACTATCTGTGTGATTTAGCAAAAAAGCAAACCAACCAAACAAACAAAAAAACAAGCAAACCCAAAGTCCCAAACCACTAAAATTTACCATACCACTCAAATTTCTACATACTCTAATCATCAGCTCAAATTTAAGAAGGCTGTTTATTTCTACATACTCTAATCATCAACAATCAGTTTTCAATAGTTTTTTTTCTGAGAAAAGAGTTCAACATCCTTTCTTCAACTTTACTTCTCAGTATTTTAAGGAAAGAGCTATTACAGAGCCTATTTTTTTCTTATTCCTGTTTCTACTAAGCCCTTTCTTCCAAGAAACACCAAGAAACAGAATTATTATTTTTTTCCAGTCATTTACACCGAGCTTTGACATTTTCTGCATTTTTGGTGACCTTGAGGAAAGCAACTTAACCATTAACACAGAAATACAAGGCAGACTTTAGCAAGAAATGATAGTCTAAACGGTTTCTTATGAAGCCTTATAATTTAACCTATTACAAAAATTCTCAAAGCTAAATTAGGCTTTTTATATCTACCGGAAGTGGACACCCCTTATCTCTTTTCTGCTGTTAATTGCTTTCTTCATCTGTGTGGCTTCAATTCTACGATTCTTTTTAGAATAATGGGAATACTGAAAATACAAAAAGTCTCTTTTTCTAGTTCCTAAATGGGAAATTGTTAGGGCTTCAAAAAGGTAAACATCTAAGTGCTACTTATACTGCTTCATCTGTCTTCAGAGTTCATAATAACGCTTTCCCACTTGATTTTGGTCACAACTACTCAGCGCACAGTAATCTCACTCTGTACGCATAAAACCAGTTACTGCACAATACGCCACAGCACACATCTCCTGCTGGGCACTGGGCAAGCACGAGAGAGCTGTGATCTTAACATCCTTGTTGAGCCCTGTTCTGTCGGCTTAAGGCAGGTGTAACAAGTGTACAATCAATGCTGACATACGTACAAGGATAAACTAAATGTGTTCTTTGTGCTTTCTCACGCCTGTCCCTTATAAGATAGGTTTAACCATGACAGCACAGCAATATCCTACTTGGAACAGCACTCTGGCTAAGACAAAGCAGAGAATGTCTTTGTCACCCAATGTGCTATCCACTGGGGACAATAACATGCAAGTTCATTGGTCTGGTACATGTGGTCTCACAGGTCGTTTCTACCATTCATTTTGAGGAGCCTGTGGAGGATCTGTTCTGCTAAAATCATAACTTAATGTATTTGCTACATTGACCAAAAAGTCTCTCTGTAGAAAGCACAACTAGCTGAGCAAGGCTCGGCCCATAATTGTATCGAAAAGCGTATGTGACAGAGATCGTACTTTGCACAGGGGACACATTCCTCTCATCCAGGTCTCTCATCCCTTGGTCTCCCACACTTTTGTCCTGGCAGGATCCCTGTGTTTGCACTGACACTCTTTTCATAAGGCCTGAAATAACAGAGTTTTTATTTTGCTCCTGCTAACAAGTCTGTAGAATAAATTCTTTACAAGACTTGTTGAGAAAAAGCTATCGTAATGCCCTTGTGTCACTACGTGAAGAAAAAAATAAATCCTTCAACTTTATTGGAAACTGTGTGGAAAAAGGGATGCATCTCAAGGCAATTCATGTATCCCCTTTATTTCCCATGCTCCGGCAAGTCAAGGCAAACCTCTGCTGCAGGTATTAATCACAAGCCCAGATATTTGTATCAAATACTGCAACAAACACGTCACAAGGGTAAAACCCATCTGAAGTGTAAAAAAAATCTTTCCGCAGGAATCCTGTTATTCAAATCACCTTGCATTCTTCCTGTACCTCCTTTTTCCTTCTATTTACATTTTAACCAGTCCAAATTTAAGCTGGTGTCTTTAAAACCGACTTACAACTTCTCTTTTTTTAATGTTTCAAGTTTACAAAAACATAATTTTCTCTCCAGTTTACAGAAATTTTTATTAAAAAGTAGGATTTCCTGCAACTTCCCATCCATCCTTCCACCGTGGTTCTCCTTGCTTGTTTTTGATTTGAATATCGTTTTGGCTGCATCTAATAGAACGCTCTTTTATTTGTGGTAAATTACATTTTGCTACTATGTCAATAGAGTTGTCTTTCATCTTTATTTTCAGGTCTCAGTACCACATCAATCCAAATATCACCTAATTTGTGATTTTGATTCTGTATTTTGTTGTCTCCTCTCCCCTTTGGGAAACCTTTGTGACTAATCCTTGCATCCTACTTTCTCTTTTGAAGTTCCAGTCCTAAACAGCATTATGCTACTACTGCAAGAGTACACGTGAGAATTATTTGCAATGTTCCCTGAAAAGGTAAGTACAGACAGATAAAAAAAGGAATCAAGATATTGGAAACTAAATCCAGGTCTTTATCATTGCAGTTCAGAACACTTTATCCTGACAATTGATGATTAACTTTCAATTCATCATTACAGCTGGTAAATCATCTTCAAAAGAAACAGCCCTGTGGGGATCCCAATCTTGTACAGTCTTTTTACTTTTTTTTTTTTATTGTCCCTTTTTTAAAATCTTATCCTTTAAGCCGATTTTGAAAGTCCCTTTCAAGATTTTTGGAAAGTTAGGTCTATGCTTTGCATCTTTTCAGTGATTTTATGCATCAATGAAAAGTATATATATTTTCAGGAAGAAATAAGCGTTTATTCTTTTGACTCCATCAGGTTTGCTTCCTTTTTTCCAATAAACCCTGGTGATTTCAGAGAATGTTTAGAATGTATTTTTATATCTTTGTCAGAAAAAAAGTCCAAAATGTTAGTGGGTCACTAATTCCTGTCACCTAAAAAAAAGAAAATAATCTCACTGTGAATTCCTACTTATTTGTTCTGCTTTCACTTTACTGAGTTTATAAAAGTCAATTCCGAGGAAGCTATTCTTAAACCAGTAAAACCCAAATCTAGCTCTACACTTACTCAATTTTCATTTATCCAGTCCCTCATGATTAGGGAATTTTTCTTCATTGCTGTGTTAAAGGGGGAGCTCGCGTGGATGTTCTCCGCAACCGATTTCCAACCCACGCAGCAAAACTCTTAACCCAGGCATGGGGTAACTTTGATCCTTTTAGGTACAGTTTAACACTACAGCACTGCTTACGGTGAAATAGTAATCCACATGCTCTGCACTGAGACATGCTAAACCTTTCAGGTAAAAAAATAATCCTCTCACAGCTATTCAACATTTCTCTACAGTTCTCACAAGACAAATTCTCCTGTGCTTCTCTGATAAAGAAGAGTAGACCATCTCAGCACAGAGGGTCACTACGAACTGTGAAGGTGACACCTGCAGGCTATGGACACAAACACGTGCTGACAGCACCGAGACAGAACAGGAGAACGTGTTCAAGGGTGGCTCTTCAATGTAGCTGCCAAAGTAGGAGTTCACATAAAGGCAAATCACCAAAACTGTCTCCTGTTCAGAAGATGATTCTTCCAAGGCAGACCAAACTTCCACGGGAACCACGTGCATGCTGCTTCCTTGCTGAAACACTACTAGCTGGCTCGCTAGATTTGTATGGGAGTGAAAAGTTTCAATTAATTCAAATGCAGCCATTTTAATTCCTCAGTTGTATCAACAGCTAACAACGTGCCATCCTTCTTTCTTCCTCTACGCTGATTCCCCACAGAATATTTGGTCAAATTCAAGGTCTTGCTGCTACACTTCAAAACCCTCGAGGGAACTGACTTAAAATACCTGTGGGAGCTCCCCTCTTCACAAAACTAACATCCCAGGAGAACAATGTTGCCCAGAAACTCTGAAGCTGTCATCCTCAAAGATGACACTTATGATTATAAGAGACAGGGCTATTTCCACAGAGGACTTCAGCCTTGGTTCACAGCAGAGGAGTTTACAGTGATCATAAATATAACAATAAAGTAAAATTCAATTCTGTAGCTTAGTATTCTTAAAGGTTGAAGAGGGAAAGTAAAGATAGAGGAGGGACATTATTAGACGAATGAGAGCACAGAGAAATGAAATGTAAAAAGCTACATAATCCCAAGTATTATGTGGGATGTAACAGAGATTGGTACTGCAGTTTATGTTGTTATTGCTTAGAAAACAGTTTCTGCAGTAAATATACATAGAATGCCAAGGATACCGATAGGATCAGACTAATACAGGTGTTTTTATAAGTGAAATTTATGCCTCTGTTAAAAATCGGTGTTTTCCTATCAGGTCCAAAAAATTCTATTTATTAACAGAGTCACTCAAGAAAGACACATCCCATTTAGGCTACATGGGTCACAGTTTGGCCCATACTTTTCCCTTTGTTACTGGGACTAGAAAGAATCTAGAGGCCGCTTGTCAGCTTAAAGGTTGCCTTCTTTTTAAATTAGATGTCCACATAAGCAATGGTTTATATAGCTGTGCTATAGCACACCCAAGAACTGCACAATGTGAGGGGTTTGAAATAAACCCACAAAACCAGGCCATTGCAGAGTTAAGCCTATCAGTCTATCTTTACCTTATCTCCCTGTGTCTGGCTATTGCAGTAATCTTGTACAAAATCATTCAAGGATATTTTGTCCCCTGTGTGCTGTAACACTGACCTGGAGAAGGCATAGTGTTGAATTAATAGATAAGCAAGAGCTTTAGCTTCCTTTTTCATTGATTTTATGGACTTAAGTTAAAACCATTTAGTTCTTTGAAGGTTTCTTTCTCCTTAATGTTATTTATTTAAATATGTCTCAAGGATGTATCCTTCCACATGATACAGGAACGTGGCTCATTAACATGCAATATTACATTAATCAGTAGCATCGATTCGTGTTGCTTGGTGTAATGATAATGTGTACCAAGACTATTACAATGCATATTACAGGAAAGAGGGACAAGTATTTCCCTCTTTGCTGAAGCAGTAGTCAACATGAGAATTTTATTCAAATAAAGTGAAAGATTTTTCTTGCAGGCCTAATAATCATACGAATAGCACTACGAAAATCCACAAGAGGAACAGATACAGAACTGAGCTATTAACAGGATACAGGATTGGAATCATGTTTCTTTACAGTAAGTGAAAAGATCATCTTTGCTCTTTTACATTTCAACCACTAAAAGATACTGATCTGATTTATGATAAATTTAGAACTGTGATGCATAATTCAAAGGTTGTATCATACCAGGAGAGTTGATACCCAAAAAGCACGTGAAAATTTCACGAAGGTGAAGTTATATCTATTCGCCTTTTTCCATTTCCTCCCTACAGCACCACTGCAGTGCTGCAAGTTTGACAGATTCACCAACTAGAATTAAGCCAAAAGCTTTATAGCCTCCCCGCCAGCCTCGTCCAGTGGGATCCACTACATTATGGGATAGAACCACAACCACACAGCAGCCCTCCTGGCAAAATGCCTGCCAGGATATTTTACAACCTAGACCATAAGTACAGCCAGAATAAAGGTATTTGAAGGTACAAGCTCCTTTACTCAAAATAGGCAAATGACAAATCAATTGTGACATTCATCCTTTTATTCATATAGGATAAATGTATAAGCTCATTACTGCTCTCGCTTACTATTCTATCCTATTTCTATAAAACCGTGTGGATATGTTTAATGTCATGAACATACTCAGATTACTTTCAGCTGCCTTAGTTGTAAGATAAATGAGCCAAACTTGTTAAAAAATACACTAGAAGTGTACATGTAAGTCTGTATGCGTCATACATATATGCACAAGATACTTCTTCATGATGTGTGCCAGCTACTCGTTTTACCTCTACCACCTGACCAACACAACATCTAACCCGAGGCTGTGCCTCAGCCAAAGTCTGCAGAGTGCCATGTGTGATGTGTTCCTGCCAGAAATTCATCTCTTCCTGTAAAATCATCAGGTAATATGATCATGACACACCATCTGGATTTACCAGGCTATTTTGTCTTTTTTAAGAGGTATTCATTCAACTTCTAAAAGGTCGGATTTGAACCATCTGTGTCGTAAGCTGGTTGAGATATTTAATAAAGAGATAAAACTCCAGCTCAGACAGTCCAGCAGACTCAAGACCTGAGCTTAGTACTATATTCTATTAAAATATTATTCCCCTTCAGCTTTTCCTTTGATCAATAAATATTAATTTCATATTATATTTGGGTCCACTTTTTGCCCCAGACTGCGCAATGCAACATTAGAACCAAAGCAGAGATGAACCAGGACCCAGAAACTATTGGAATACTCTTAGTTACTATTACCAAGGTCAATGTGAGCTGTTGTTTGAGTCCTGAAGTCATAGATGATGTCTACATATGAAAGAAGAAATTTGGAACTTCACATAGATATCTACACTTTTGGATACTCACCTAAAACAAGCAGTGCGATCACTGGAAAGATCAGATATTAGAAAAGCAAGATTTATAAAGAGAGGTAGTATCTTTTAATAGGCTTATCAGGCTAGTTGGAAAAAAGAAGGTAGATGCTAAATATAAAAAATTTTGATTTAGAAGAACTGATTAATATCACTGAATGAAACCAAAATAAATCCTTCCCGACTTCAACTTGGCATATAGCTAGCTGTTACTTTGACCTGAGGATATAACACTTGCATAAAATAGTATCTTCTCTTCCCTGCTGCGTCAGAAAGAAGAAATCAGGGACTAGCATTGCCAAAGTAACCTGGTATTTTAGTAACTATATATCACTCCACGAACCTAAAAAGGAAAAGGAGGCGTAAAGAAATAAAGCAATGAACTAAAACTAGAAGCTTTCATTCCCTAAAATATTCGACTAGTCATAGTGTTTGGGTTTTGTTGGGTTTTTGTTTGTTTGAGTGGTGGGTTGGGATGCTGGTGGTTTTTTTGTTGTGAGTTTTTTGGGGATTTTTTCCCTTAACATTATGAAGGAAGAACCTACAGAGAATTGATAGCAGTCGCAAATCCTAAATATGGAATCAAGCTTTGAAAACCTATGCAGAAGTAAATGAGCCCTCATTTCATTTTACCACATCACTAAAATTTCTGAATGGCCTTTTCTCTGCATATTTTATATGCTCTCTGCTTCTTGTTTTTCTTTTTCTTAAATAAAGAAATGTTTTCACTGCCACAGGAAAAAAATAAACAAATCTCAAATGCTATTTATTAACTGCAAGGAGCAAAAAGCTGATTCAACATAATAAGGTTATAATTGTAACAATTGAATACTAGTGAAGCAATTGTCTTATACATTATGTTTGTGCTGACGAAAGTTCAATGAACTGAAGCCATTTAAAGATAATCAGTAAGTGAAGTGATGCTTCCAGTATTTTTCCATATAAATCTAACCCAGATTGCAAATGAACTGCATGTCAAGTTGTATTTGAATTTAAAGCAAAGCATACCCCTCAACGTTTGAATTAATACCAGAACAGAACACACATATATCATTTTGATCATAATATCTCATGCTATAACAAACCCATACAGTCCTTTCCTCCTTTTAATTCTTTAGATGTCTTCTCATTTAACTCCTGGTGTTATCCCACCAGAGGATGCCAGAAGCAGCTAGACTGGATTGCTTCGATTTTCCAAAAACTCAAATACAATATTTTTTCATAGGCAGTACGTCATGAAAAGCAGTATACAGTATGAAATAATTTTCTGGCTACATTCTGATTAGCACCTGGCACATTCTAAAGAAAGATTATTATAGCTTTTGCACTGTAAACACGAAATTTACCCACGTTATTTATCAATTGCCCTAATGACATCCTAGACTCACTTTAAAAACCAAAGCCACAAGAAAACACATTGGATTTTCCTATCTAGCTATTCTTAAATTTATCATATACAAAAGTTTGTTTGAAAACTTGGCATAGAATACAATGAAAACGTGGCACAGAATACAGTGACTTGATGGTGTTTCTTTCCCCTCTGCAGACACTATAAATGCCTTTTATCTCCAAAAGATCACATTTTCAGCAGTTAATTATAACTAGTGAAAACAACTCTTTTTCAAACCCTTATGTGAAAAGCTTTTTTCCATTGCTGCATACCCCACCTCTGGTTATGCTAGTTATTGCAATTCCAACCCTTTAGTCCTCCTAAAAACAAAACATACAACAAATACAAGATATATGGAAACACAGTACTCTGCTGTTACATATGTTTTCATACATGTTAGTCCAAAAGACCAGTTTAAAATGTCATTCTTTATTCAGGGATACAAAATACTAAATTCTGGCTATTTTCATTTTACCTTAATAATGCTAATCTAACTCCCTGAACTCCAGCCACCATTCACCTCTTACATTGCACAGCAGCATGAGTCCACTACTGGATTTTACTACTAAGGTAGAAAATTAAACAGTCATTGTGTCTTTCTAATTTTATGAGTAATTTAGAAGATGCTGTCAATGAAAAGTCCCTGTATTACTTAGAATATCTCCACTCTGTATAGGCTACAAACCAAAAATAAGAAGTCAGATGGAATAAATTGCCAGTACCACACTACACTTGTGAAATCAGTGAACGCTGTCTGAGACTAAGAGAGAAAGTTGCAAATAACCTAACGACCACTGTAAGACTCGCAAGCCTCTACTCAAAGTGCAGAATAGCCCTAAACCATTTGGTCTCTTTAGACACACGAGAAATCAAAAGTATGTATTAAAACTGAAATAAATACCCCCTATAAAAGCGTATACTGCATTAACAAATTCTGCTTTGTCAGATAAGGAATAGGAGAATACTACCCTGATGCGATGGGCATTATTCAATATTGCTAAACAATCTCATAGAAGGAAATATTTTTAGGAAGAAGACTACAGTAAATGAACCCACACATAATAGCATAGCATAGAACATATAAAATATGGGCTGTCAGGCGGTGTTTAGCAGATGCAAGTGAGAAGTGATCAGACAGCTGTATCTTTTTTTACCATTATCATTACCAAGACTATGGCAAAGCTCACTGCTTCAAATTAGTCAAGACCAGCAACTTCACGGAGTGTCTGAATTGCACAGCACTATTACACAAAGTCTCCTGAACAGCCTGAATCACCACAGAGGCAAAGGGAATTTCTAACCGGATGGCTGGGTACTCTTGAATAGAGACAACTCAGTTAGGGTTGATGAGTCCTCAAGATAACGTCAAACAGCAAGTGGGAACAAACTCATCCATTACACAGTGGTGAGGAGCTGACATTTGGGGAGTTCATTAAACTGCTGAATAAAGCTGTGATGTCCTCCCAAACCATCCATGAATTCTGACCTGTCAGTGGTTTAACAACCAGACAAGAAAAGCAAGATTCAAAACTGAGTTTTCTCTCTCCAGAGTTAACTCACTGAATTATCTAAGCGTTACAGCACCTCCCATCTCAATTAACACTGTATCTCCAAACAGGAAAGTTTTCTTTGAAACCACCAATGCCGCAATAGTAGCATAACAGCCTGGAATCATCTTGCTGCAGGCTTATTTTAACTGGTCCCTCAGCCCATCAATCAACTAGATGTAAAGACAAATTAGTAAAGTCTCTGAAATATCTGGTAAAAATCTATGCATGCTTCATTTGTTTAGAGGACACATAATTAACCCTAACAGTTCTGAAAAGCATAGCAAAGGAAAAATTTCTTCACTGAAAAGGTTATCAAGCATTGGAACACACAGGGATGTAGTGGAGTCACCATCTCTGTAGGTTTAGAGAAGTTCTGTAGACGTGGCACTTAAGGACATTGTTTAGTCACGGACCTGGCAGTGTTAGATTAATGGTTGGATTCAATGATGTCAAAGGTCTTTTCAAGTCTAAATGATTCTACGATTTTCATACCCACAAGTGTTTTATTTTCCTCTAAAAAAAGCCATACACAACATTCAGTCTTTCTCAAAAGTATCATTTACAAAGGCTTCCAATAATATTAGTTCTACAAAGATTAATTACTTGTATCCTGATAAACTACCTGACACCAGTGCAAGGGGAAGAAAGGTTTCCATAAAAATGAGGTTGGTGTTAACTAAAGTGAGCCTCTAAAATCAAGAAAAACAGGTTGGTGAGATTTGTTAGAGAACGTAACATTTCCGTTGGGTAACTATTATCAGAAATTAACTTCACAGCAGCAAATGCTTTATATCCATATATATCGAACCTTACCAGTGTCATATGAAATGCAGGATAGCAGAACAAGCTAATATCACCATTCCATTATGTGTACAGTGACTTGTTCCCGTGCCTCGAGCATCCCAACCCAATAACTCCGAACATATGGCCTCGCAGGAAACTTTCCTTATCCCTGTACCAGTCCCACCAGTAACTCTTGTATCAGTAGGACACTGTGGGCAAGGTGGCTTATGGAGAGCTCTAGCCATAGCCAAGGTGGAGGCAAGGGCCACACGGAGATTTGTGGAGCCTTTGAGTTGGAACAAGCAATCTAGAGAGATTGCATGTTTTATCTATGAGAACAAGAGATCCAATGCAACCTCTTGTATGTCCCCAGAGGTGATCACCAGAAGCTAGAATGGCATTTTATCATCTTACAAAGGGATGGCATCACCCGTCGTCTCTGTCATTTTGCAACAAGTTCTTAAGTATCTGCAGTTGACTACAGCTTAAAGCCTTCCAGGCAGCAGCAACATTGGTTTCAACATGCCTTAGTGAGTAAAACTGTTGGGATGAATGTTTATTCTGTGAGAAAATAGTAGTAGAGGTAATTTTTCCCAAAAGTTCAGTGCTCACAGGAAGTGCCTTTCAAGCTACACTTGAATGAAAAACAATTGGAGAGGCTAGGAAGAAGACAGTAAAAACTCTTAAAAAGGGAAAGGTACTTGGAGATCTCCTGGTAACCTCCACTTTTTCAAAACTCTATACCATTTAGAATCTTGCAAATTCAAACACTAGTTCTCTATAAAAAAAAAATTATAATCTTACGAGACAGACAAAAGTCAGTACTAGTAAACACAGTTTATGGTGTAAAGAAAAAAACGAACAAAACCACAAGGAAACATGAACAAGTGTAAGGCAAAACTTCACAACTATTTCCTTCCATTGGAAGTCTGGCTCATGGCTGTTAGCTGGGGTTTTACATTACAGTATGCAATAATCAAAGGTCATAAGTGTAAATCCCCTATTGCTTTCAGTTCACAGATAAACCAAAATGAAGTCAGGTGACGAACAATTCTTGATTGTTTCTGTCAATCATTTTTCCAGCTGAAATGAGAAAAACTACACAGGGTTAACTGAGAAAGCAGAGTTGGAGCTCCTTTGATATAAATGGGAATTGAACTCATGGGACTGTGCTGCTGAGAAAGATTTTGCTACGTGTTTTCATCTTTCCCAGGATTTTTTTAAATTCTCTAGGCATCTTGCAAAGCCCACATTTATTCGCTGGCATTTAGGGAGTGAACCAAACCCACTGAAGTCAATAGGAGTCTTTTCATTGACTTCAGTAACCTTTAGATCAGTTTTTTAGAGAAACTGACAGAACAGAGATGGAAGGAAGATCTGATAAAACTTCCCAATTTGGTGCAGGCTATGGCCATTGAATTTTTACTTATGAAAGGATCTGTAACAGATACATTTTGTTCAGCCACATGTGGAGGGAAAAAAAATAAATTTGAGCAGCTTCTTTTACTGTGGTTGATGTTATGATCACTGGATAGTTATCTGATGAAATGAAATATATTAACCTTATATAACTCACGGAAGAAGGAAAACACAATCCCACATGCAATACATTTCTACCTCTTGTTGACTATACATTGGATTACCTATTGAAAAAAGTAAAATAATCCAGTGAAATGTTAAATACATTTAGTTTTAAGTCTACATACAAAACACTATACCAAATTTAACATTAAAATGATTAAGTATGATGGCATGACAAAATAATATGATTTAACAGAAAAGGCTTAAAATGAGAAAAATTAAAGCATCTGTCTTCAACGGTTATACAAGACATTTTCTGTTCCGTTCATTCAACCTATTCTTGTTAGCTAATATGGTTTAAATATTAATAGCACCATAAAATATAAATAAGAAAAATTTTAGTCCCCCCAAAAAGCAGCTGTCAACATTCTAGTACTAAAGTAGAGAATATTACTTGCTAACGTCACTTTCCAAAGTCACAGGTAAGATAAGCACTCAGAAAATGCACCAAAACAGAATTATTAAATCCAACTTTGCCAATTAACACAGGTTCTCAGATCCTGGAGTTGTCAAATCCTGGCCCAAGTATTTTAATGTGCTTCTCATCCTGAACACCTTTCTTGCATTTTAAGGAAAGCATTATTTACACTCCCTGCATCCCATCATAACCAGGCAAGCTTTTCCAAGCTAAATATCCTGTATCAAAGAGCATTTGTCCTACACAGATTTTAGCACACATTTTAAAGTAAACTGCAAGTCTCAGGCCATTCAGCTGGTCTCAGCAGCAGAAGCTGAAATGCCAAAGCTAAAGAGGAAAAGCAGCTATTTACTTTCCACTGAAGAAGCTATTCAGAGCCCACTAAAGCAGTTTTAGTTTTTAAATTACTAGAGGATATAAGGCTAAATTAATATTTCATGTTATTTTCTAACACGACTTACTGCAGGAAGCCACCCTGTACTGGCACAGAAAAGGATGATCCCATAATTCTGTAGACTTCTTCAACGTCTCTCTTCTTAGACGCACCAGCCATTGATTACTGTTAGCTGTACACCGACAGCTTGAAGCACTAAGACAAAGGGCCATGCAATGACTTGCCAGCAACCCAGTCACAAGTCACATGGGTATTCTAGTGATACAAAGAAATACATCTCTACCTATTAGAAATCTGAATTAATTTAAAAAAGCGATCATCATGGAGATTGTCGGATATAAAGTATTACGATGTCAATAGTTTGAATAAGGGAATAAGTATTTGCAAAATACGATGGTGTCATGCACATATTTTGTCAACAGTAAGTGGTTGCTTCACGTTCTATAAAAACCCTCTTAGTTCTTTCCATGCAGAGTTTTCATTTATATTTTGCATACCTCTGCCCGCTTCACAGTTTGACATTTAATTATGAATTCTCGAGAAATCCTTCCTTCCATGTGAAAAGTTCCTTTTGTGCGCAGGCTTTGATGAAAGGACAGAAGGTCCCCATGATTTTGCCTGTCTTTTATTAACTCGTGATTTAATAAAAGCAAACCTTGTCATCTGTCAGGATAAACTGCTCTGTTACGCGGCCACTGCTGGAAACCTTGCTAGCCAGGCAGCACACCAGCCTCTCAAGCCTCCTCACAGTATAGTGTCATCAAGTTGACCTGGACAGACAATTTTCATTTCCTTTTGGAATCCTAAAATGTAATTTCACTACTGATGTTCCCGTTTGTAGAGATTTTTAAATCTTAAAAGTAAAAGATTTTACATTACAAAGATTACTGAGTCTTTAATCATGCCAGACAATCTTGTACATACACCTGCTCATCTTTTATAAAAGAAATGGCATGTTAATGAGGGAATTAACCGTTGAAAAACTCATGCAATTTTAAGATTCATATTTTTCTTCAATACAAATGTTTGTGATCTAGAAGTCTTATGAGAACACAAAGACTTCTGCCAAAACAATATGCACAATTATTTGAAAGATGCTGCTCTTTGAATGATCTAACAAGTGTTTTCATTGTCAATTCGCTTTTGGAATTTTTACTTTTTGCTTGATGAATCTTTACAGGGAAGATATCACCTAAATTATTGCCTTTGCACTAGGGAGATTTTAGGAATGAAGAGTAGCATTATAAATTGCACGTATAAAGCTCAGTTCTGAACAATTTAAGGCCCATCAAAAGACTCCAAAGTCTTATCTGGTGATGTAACAAAACCGATACTTGCACCTAAATCAGTTTTCATTCATATTCATAAGTTCACTGCAGCTTAAGCCCTACTGGATTTGAGGAGCTATTTGTACAAACTACATTTCAGCTAGTTTAGAAGGTTTACAGTACATTGAACTGCTTCTACGTGTCAGTATTTGCCTCTATTTACTATTCTTACTAATTAACAAAAGTTGACTATGTCAGAAATCTTTAGTGTTACATTGTAATTAATCTTCTTGTTTTCTTGAATATTCCATTCTCTGCAAAGCCAGAGACTGTCATAGAACAAGTTAAATGAACAGACTTCATTATCCTAATTAGCTCCCAACTTTAGGATAACTTGCACATAGAACTGTCTTGTTTATATGGACCTGTACATGTGAATTTTGAGATTTGTGTCTTCCTTATGGAAATTCTGCTATAAGCAAATTACAGAAAGCCTATGTGAATCGTGTGGCAAATTAAATGCAGATGACTTCAAAAATTATCAATAAAGCAGGTTGTGCCACTTCAGTTTCATGTGCTCAAATTTTATTGAGCACTCCAATTTACGTGTTGTCATCATTAGAGTTAATATTTACACGCTCCAATCACACTAAACGAGCAGGTCCTTAATTTCAGTGATTTTTCAGCAGTTGCTCTAATTTCTGCCTCTTCACTTCTAGCTGGCAGTGTTTGCTACTGAGATATCATCAAGCTGGGGAGGTGTATGTACACTTCTCCCATATCACAGATACACACTAAATGCTCTTACTTCCCAAAACTTTCTTGTTCTGTTTTACTCTGAGAAGTGAAAAAACAGGGGGTTAATAATAGGAGCATGCTTACAATCAGAAGGCAAAACTATGCAGCCCAAGATGTGTGAATGAAAGCAATACATGGAATGAAGTGGATGTTTCGTGAAAAATGAGATCGAAATTACTACCTATTGAGACCACTATCAGGTAAGACAGCTTGATGCTAATATCTACCGATGTTAAACACCTATCTATTTACTTCCATTTGTGGCTCATCTATGCTAAACCCTCCAGCTCCTGAAAACAGCATACTTCTCTCTGAGCAGCATCATAGATGACAACAGCAGTAATAGCATTACTACATTATATACATTCCTATACACAACCTTCAGCTCAAATTAGTGCACCTTATCCTCGTTAAGACAGTTTGTTTCATACTGTTTCTGTGACTCGATTCAAAAGGGCAGACCCTTGCACACGTTGCAAACTCCCCTCAGAAATGCACAGTGTTAAAAAGCTCTTAACATACTTCATGTTGTACAGCATGTTCCAAAAGTAATAAGAACAACTGATGGCAATCACAGCAAATTTTACAAGACTGTAAAATAGACAACCAGAAAATGTAAAGACAGCAATTTCTGGGGCAAATGAGAGTGCAAAGCTCTCATTCTGCCACCGTGCCTGTAATGCAATTGATCTCCAGGACAGAAATTCTAGTGTCAACCAGCTTATCTCAGCATTTTGTTGACAGCCGGCCCATGAACAAACGCTTTGGTGCCTGCTTTAGGACAAATCCATCCAGTCATTTTCCCAGCATGGAAGCAGGGTTTTTTGACAGGCAACACTGAAGCGGGAACAGAGGGACCTGAATATAAACACAACTGTGCGACACCAGCTTCTGACTGCTGGAGATCACCCACACAAGCTACGGCAGAAAAGCCCTAGATAATTTTCCAGGAGAGATCTGTTCCAAAGCCTCGCACACCAGCTCAGTTCTGCCTCCAAAGCCAGTCTGCACCAAAACTTCCATAATCGTATATTCACAGACTGCATACGTTGAAGGAGACCAGATCTGCTTTTACACAAGAAAGCAAGTACGATATTCGCCAAAGTGAGTTTTTCAACTTGTAACATGTTAAATCTGCTTCAGAACTCGCTGAGAATACTACTATCAGAAGAGGGAGCTCCCTTTTCTGTCATTCACAGAAGTAAGTATCAGCATCCAATTTCTTTTTATGGAAAATATTCATTAATTCTATGTCCTTACTATATAGCTAAATCCAACACCTGTGGCACTTCCAAGACAGGCTGATAAAGGCTAGCACCAAGTGTAGTGAAAGATTCTGACCCAACAGTATTTTACATTACTGTAAAATGGCACTGCAGGCACCGTGCATTATTCTGGCTGACCCATCACACAGAGATGATGCTGAGCTCCCACCATGGGGTCCTGCCAGGGCAGAAACAAAAATAGTCTCTGCCAAAGCCATCAAGCAGGGACAAGGAACTTCTTCACTGAAAAAAGTCTCAAGAGGTGGGAGATGATGCAAAGGGAAGGTCAATCACGGCCAAGGGTCTCTGTAGCCATAATGCTCAGGCGAACATTTCCTTCCAAGGGCTCCCAGGCATATGGGTAACTTGAGCTTGCGTGAAAGTAATAAGATTTTAACACTCAGCATTTAAAAAACTTCACCACTGCCACCGGTGGAAAGGTTCTTTTCTGACACCAGATAGGTTGCACTTTAGCAGCTGAAGGGAAAGCACATTTGTTTGAACAGTTAATTCGTACTTCTAGGGGCTGAAAGCCATCTCAGAAGTAGCTCTTTGTTTTGGAAACAAAACCACCACCAAGGGCCGAGGAGGGAGAGTACCCTCTGAAACTGCTGGTCCTGGAATGGCATTAACCAGGATACTTTGCCAGTACATGCTAATACTTCCATAAAACAATGCTGACACTTCTCTCTTGTTCCTAATAACCTCAAAAAAAAAGAAAATTGTGGATGTTATCCCAAAGTTTAGAGATCTGCTGTTCTTTATTTAACATGAAAGAAATATGTAGAGAAAGGTGTGGAGCCAAACATGCCATCCTTCCCTCCCTCCCCAGCTCAGGCTCCCCCTGCACAAGAACGGCTGGGCCAGCAGGAAGCTAAAACAGCACAGACAGCATTTTTTTATTTTATTTTTTTTTCACACTGCTGCTTCCCTATTCT